>NW_017305778.1:143717-170437 GCF_001594115.1 Trachymyrmex septentrionalis | reverse complement strand
ATAACATTATAATTTTAGCGTTATTTATGTTGTTACTATTTTATAATAAATTATCTTATATTTTGGTTTTAATTTATAGAGCAAAGTATGCTGAGAAAAACTTCAAGATCAAAAAATAGCAAATTGCTTTCTTAGAAATCGTAAAATTATGACAAAACGCGAAACATTGGAAATTTTCTGTCGTCAATGACAGAAATTCCTTTTTAATAAATTTTATATTATAAATTAATTTTCTGTATGTCAAATATAATAATAAATAACACCTAAATGCAGAGAAGTGTATCCATTTATTCCTTTTTCTACAATAAATTTTCAAATTTTTCTTCTAATTCGATCACATAAACCTCCTATTCCCCCTTAAAATAAATTCACCAAGAAATAAATATTTGTGACGAGATATTCCATATTTTGAAATATGTCTCAAATTAAAATCTAATATCTCATAAATTTTTTAAAAATAAACGAAGTTATATGAGTCAATACTAGTTGTGTTAACTGCTGAAGCTTAATAATTCTTGCGAAATATATACAAAAATGAAATAAACGCTTCAATCTATCACTAAGCCATGTTCAGTGTTGAAAAATAAGTCATTTGTGTTTAAACGTTCGAGAATTAACGATCGTTATTTTTTACGTATGTAAAGTTCCAATCGTATCACTAACTTGTACAAAATTATGGATTGTTATTTGGTTCTGTTAACTAATTGCAGCTTATAGCGTTTTCTCTTGGCTCTATCGCCCACTAGTACAACACTCAGACAGTGTACCGTATTTCCTTGGCTGGTGGTAAGCGAACTCATTCGGTATTGTGTTTCCGTGGCTATAGTGTAGTGCAAATTTTATGCAATGGGATTTGGCTACACTGTCTCAAAGGGACAGTGTAGAACCAGTGTGATATTTAAAATTTGAAAATTGAAGTCAAGTGGGAATAGGGTTTTAGTGTAATAATGATGTAATGTACACCATGGTATGCACCACTCTAATGTAATGTAGCTGAGTGTAGCGCTAATATACGCAACTGGTGCGGTGCAAGGCTGCACCCAATGTCCTAAGAGAAAACACTATTAGTACCGTTTTAAGAATAATAGAATCCGTTTGAGGAAGTAGATAATAATTATCTTTTCGATGATGTAATTGCAATTGACTTATCTGCTTATTTAAAAAAAAAAAACATTGAGGACAACTACATTGTCCAATGATTGAACGCTTTATAGAATTGCATTAGTTTAATCTGAAGAAAGAATTGCTGTTAATCAGAACACGTCGGTGTACTTTTAACAATTTTTTATTCTTAACCCGAAATTTATATTAAATTTGTTTGAGTATAGTGTACCGATGATTAAATAATTTAATTGTTCCGTTATGAATCTGATCAGTATACTTTTTAACACTGAAAATGAGCGTGAGAGGTTGAAATGTCTGTTTCATTTTTGTATATATTCCACAAGAATCATTAAACTTCAACAATTAATGTAATAATTAACATTGACTCGTATAGCCCTTCTTTTATTTTTCATTGTTTTATTTAACTGTAATTGTATTTTATAATTTTTTTTCAATTTTGCTTTAACACTTTTATATATTGAATAACGAAAAAAATCAATAAAAAAATTCATTTAACTTTGTTTAAAAAAACAGGACTTGCTTTTAGATTCATCAACATTATATAACTGTCACGAAGTGACTTATAATAAGACAAGTTTGTTCCTATTCTCACAATATATACGCACGCACGCACGCACGTACGCACACAAGATATACATTATATTTATTTGTGAACATGTATACATGTATATTGAATATCTTAAAAAAATTTTTTAAAAGAGACAATAAACACGAAGCAAGTGAAAAGTTATACCTGAATGTAAGATCCAATGCGGAAAACAAGCTGTTACTGTCTTTCGTTTCAGCATCGATAACCAATTGTCGCAAGCTTTCGTAAATAACAGAATCGAAAAATGCAAGATCATGGAAGCGTATAGGCCTTCCTAGGATATATTTGATTACATGGCGATTCAAAAATAATGGACAAAGCTCATTTTGTAAGAGGCACAGTCCTATAAGTCTGAGAAAAATACAAGTAGATTTTGAGTTTGATTTTTACTAATAAGTATACATGTATTATATAGAAGAAAAGAATACACCATCACTGGGACATTTTAAACTCACCTGCCTACGTTCCTGAATGCATTCATTCGTTCATAGCTACCTCTGCCTTGCCTTGGCGTATAAAAGCCACGTTTACCAGGGGAATAAAAGATCGGAGCATTGTCTTCCGTATCATCTAGAATACTATTTTCCATTTTTTTCTTACTTGCCGCGCATCGTTCGGTTAAGCTGAATACATCGAGATCCAGCATTTCGCTGGTCAAATCTTGAGTATGAGTATGAATCAAGTCAAATGCTTCTTCGACTCTTTGTCGGAGAGCTTCTTCCGAAGCCAATAGCAGCAATAACTGAGATGATGACAGTTCCAACAACATACCAGTTATTTTTTCAGCCAACGCTGGTCGTATAGCGTGTACCTATAATTTAAGCAAGCAGTAATTACATATATAATACAAAAGAAACAATGTCAAAATAAATGAATTTATATTTTACTCTTCGTAAAATAAATGTAAATTTGACAAATGTCATACGAAACCTTGGGATACAATCTCTCGCCAAGTTGTTGCTGATTCGTAGTTAAGTGATCGTTATTTGGATGGTTTATTGGCAAAGGATGAGTGCTAGACGAGCTACCAGGTGTCGAACTATTATTTCCCTCGATCGTATTTGAAGGATGAAAGGAACGGGCGTCGAAGGATAAAGCGCGACGCGTCTCGCGACATTTTCCGGAAGAGCGCGTATTTTGAAATGAAACAATATTCATGTGACGAGAGTCAAGTGATGAGTCAGTGACTAATGTAATATACCTGTCGTCTAAGATCACGGTCACGATCTCTGCTTTTCAGCTTCTGCATAACATTGTATTGCGTATATTTCGATTCTATTTGTGCTGCTTCGAGATTCGGGAGTTTTTCATTTGCGAGCAATGCCTAAAAATAAATATAAATATAATTGTTTTCGCAATCAAACCAACCTGATTAATTCTATATTTTGACTTATTACGGACTTCGGCGATCGCTGTGTAAAAGCTTCGGGTAACGCCGGCTCCTTCGCCAGGTTCATCCTTGAAAAAGACTTTAACTCGACTTACTGCCAGAGGTGGAGTATTCGAAGAAGCTCTTCTATTATATATATTGTATTGCGCATTTAATTCTTTCATCGTCTGTACTAGCAACTGTGTTCTATCTCTTTCCACCTGTTGGTCAATTGCGTAATTCACTCATTTTTTGTACTTGAAGCTTATACATTTGTGGACAATTACAATATTATTCTTTAGATAAGTTGTATGTTACTTTTTGTTTTTATACGCTACCTTTATAGTAATATCTTTTTGTTGTGAATTTCTAAGTTTTTCCATATCTCTGCGAAATTTAGCCTCCTTTACGGGAAATCCTCCTAATTCAGATACCACGGATCCAGCTTCTAAACCTACATCTTCCATAAAGACTCGTCCAAATAAATCTAATGATAATCGCCATCGCCCTAGCAAAATATTATGAGAAATATTCGTTCCGATCGATGATACCGTTCTGGCAGATTCTACTGGACTTGTTTCAACAGTTTCATGAGCGGATATCTCGTGGCTAGTGGCAGCTGGGTCAACTTCCTCGGATACATTTTGGCTTTCAACGGTTGGAACAACTAATATCTCCGGCGCCCCAACTTTGTTCGTGTTTGATTCCTTCAGAGAATAAATCGCGGAGCGATAAATATTAAATATTGATACTCATTTGCTCAACATACATAGTATAGTATAGTATCGTGATGCTTACCGACATTGTTCCAGCTCTAACTATAACGCTTCTATTATTTTTGCACATATCTTTGCCTTTGATGCTTGTTGTTGCATCACCTTGATTTGTAGATACTATAATTGGTGCTCTATCAATGATTTGTTCCGTTACGAGAGATGAGTGCCCTTCGTTAGCATGAGTAGATAATTTTAATTTCTCCTGAAACACGAATTAATAATTCATGTAATTTCTTACCATATCGCTGGTAAAAAATTGCAGCAGCTCATGTAAGAAATGCTTTAATATTATTAAAATATATATTACCGCGTATTTGATAGAACTCGAATTTAGGTCTCCTACAGAAATAGAATTTCTTCTCGAGTCTATGTTAGAATTCGGTCCTTGCACAACTTGACTGAACGTTGGAGTTACCGTGCTATTTTGACTGTCCATACCACGCGCAGAGAGACCTAATCTCGTTGGCAAACCTTCCAAAGGATTCTGACTAGATCCACCTACATTAGAACAAGTTGGTTGTCTCGGAATACCAAATAGATCTTCACGTCTCGAGTGTGGCTGCAATAAATGTGGCTGATCAGCTAACGGCAACGCTTCACTCATTACGGTATCAAACGGATCTAGAGGCGGGCAACCAAGACATAAAGTAGAATCTGATCTCTGCAGGAAAGGATGTTTTCTCCCTTTAGGGGCCGAATTGCTGTGATTTCCAGACCCACAAATAGGTACTTGAAGTAAATCCGGATAATCTACAGAATCAGTTTCCATGGCAGTTGGTGCTGGCGAATTATATTCTTCACCTTCATCATTGTCGTTCTCATCCTAATAAAATTCAATGGAATTGCGTAGAGTACAATTTTCGTTACTTTCAATACTTGAAAAAGAACTTTGTTGCTAATCGTTGAATGTCGCATTATAAAAAAAAATCATGTTTATAGCATCAAGATAGAAATTCATATCAAATATTTACATATATCGATTTCAATTTCTACTTAAATATCGTGTTTACAAAAAAGTAAAGCGCACATTCGAAACTGATCAAATTCCACAAACCTGGTCATTCCAACTGGAATAACTGGACGATTCCTTCTGAGTCTCGCTTCTGGAAGCGAGTGGTTCTGAAAGAGAACGCATATAATACACGAGTGCATCAAATACATAAGCGACATGTCTTAAAGCAGAAACATCCAACACGGGCAAGCTATCTCTATGCTCGCTATTGTGGGCACGCATTAAAGACAGACAATATGATAAGAATTCACGTCTCGCCGAGTGCGCATCGCCACCTGAAAACATAGATTACGACATTCCTTTTTATAATTCTTAGGACTAAAAAACTATATAATAGGACTAAAGAATGATGTAAAAATTGGCCAAAATTCGCCTTAAAAAATATATAATGCAAACTATATATGTCTAAATATTATGCGATAGAATGTCATCGAATATATATTATCAAATATGCCCTGCAATTTCTTGGATTCAAAATTTAATTTTGATACATTCGATGATATATGTTTTCGATGACGTTTCATTCAATCTGGATGAAGCTTAAAAGAGGACAGGAGATTTACATAGTCAAAATCAAAAGAGAAATTTGCGGATTTATTTCAGGAAAAGAAATAAATAGATGTATTTCTCCATTTACACGTTAGTTATTACTATATTTAATGTAGAATAATTTATAATACAAAACTTATTAAAAATATATATAGAAGTTTTCTACAAATGGGTGTCATTAAAAATAGACCCAAAAATTTCAAATGCGTTTTGCATAACTTTTAAGGAAACAATCTGTTATTTTTTAGTCTAGTTTTCATCGGGACATTATTTTATACATTAAATCTAAAATAGACCATTAAAAAAAAGGTAATTATCAAAAAATGATAACAAAAACATAAAATTCCAATTTTCGCATAAAAATTGACATTATTGTTGTTATAGTTTTGTGAATAACATTTTTCTAATAATCTATTTTAAGTTAAAGAGTGGAGATATTTGAGCTCGTATTAAGCTAAATCTATAGTACAACATGTCTTGAGAAAAATTAAAGCAGAAAATAAACTGTTTCTTTGAAAAACTGAATCATGACAAAATTTGAAATTTTTCAGTCTGTCTTTAAAGACACACTTTTAGTAAATTTCTCATTATAAATTAATTTTTTCTACATCTCAAACATAGTAATAACTAATATTTAAACGGAGAATCATATTCCTATCCCTGAAATAAATTTGCAATTTTTATCTTCAATTTGACTTATATAAATCTCTTGTTCTACCAACAATAGAGTTACATATTTTAAAATACGTCAAAAGCATTATGATATTCAATAAAAAAATAAAAATAAAAATAAATAAAATTTTTAAGTATAATAAAAACTTAAATATAAACCTTCGCGTTCTCTGTTGCTCCTTGGAGGCTCGCCAACGCCTGCAAAACCAACGGTGAGTCGTGTTGAAGCTTGAGGAGTGGAGATATTTGAGCTCGTCGTAGCAATACCACCGCGAGGATTTCGATTTGTATTTCCTTGCAGAGTCAGTGAAAGAGCAGCTGTATTTAGTAGACCACTAAAATTACCGCCTGACAGAGATGGAGTGTTATTGAGAGGGTGTTCTGGGTGAGTCGGGTCTGCACTACGCGTCAGAGATACTCCAAATCTTAGTTGCGCTTCCGTAGCGTCCATCACCGTAAGCAACCAGTCCCATGTAGGCTTTAGATGCGCTTCTAAATACGACTGCGACAGAACAAAAATTTCGTCTTACGAATAACAATAGTTCAAACAAACAAATTAAGACAATAGGCATTTGTATACCTGCAAATTTAGAGCATCCTGAAAAGTAATTTCCATCAAACGTGGTAAGGCAGGCGCTAGATTCTTATAATCTTGCATCATGACCAATAAATCGGCGATCTGTCGAATGACAATTCCGAAGGCTCGTGCCAAGCAACTGGCGGTGGTCCCCATGGTTATGGGTTCCTGCGCGGTCGCGACAGCCGACGTGGCAGTGGTGCGTCTCAAAGATGCGGGGTCAATAAATACCAGATTGCTTCCGCCCGTCACTCGCAATCCCGCTGTACGCGTAGTCGATTCGCGATTACGTATTGCCCACTGCATGTACACGGGCGCGAGATTGTTACGATGCAAATGACCGGAGGTTCCACTAAAACAAAGAAGCAACGTTATAGTCTCCGAATATTTTAGATATATTTTAATACAATTTTGAAATAAATTAGAGCAACGCGAACAATATAATCTATATTGTAGATAATTAAATTAAGTAAAAGACAAGGATTCCAAAAACTGTATCCTTTTTTATAATTAAAGTTGTATGTGTGTGTTGTGTGTAAACAAGAAGAAGAGAACTTAAGATAATATAACGAAAGCTGACTGCAAGTATAGTAACGAGTACTATATCCTTCTGCTGTTAGTCTGTTTTCTTCTATTATCCTAATTTTTTAAAATAAAATAAAAACTTATAAGTCACACGAGAATATATGTAAATGTACGCAGATGTGTATGATATACTTGTTGTTAACCAATTGTTGACATTTCGCATTATAATTAAAAAATCAAAAATATAATTTTTTTAAAAAGCAGACTTTAAAAATAAAATTTTAAAAATTATCCTGACTACCAATAAATTCCATGGAAATTCCTGATTTTCAAAGATAAAAACAAAATTCTCTGAAATTGCAGATTTTTCAGATTTTTCTAATAAAAAAGCCTTTTTCCAATTAAATCCTATATCTAAAAAATAAGAAGCGAATATTTCCTTGTTCGATATTTTATCAGTCGTTCTTTTCTTTACATCAATGATATAATGGAGAAAAGATAAATATAAACAGAACTAAAATAATGGCACAAGAAAAGATTGAGAACAGTTTACCTCCTGCGCTCTAATTGTTCATCACCAATTTGAAATTCCTCGTTGTCTTGTTCATCTGTTTCCCCCGCTTCACTCTCATCGTCCTCCTGTTGACTCGATTCTCCTGACTCGTCCTCGGGAAACAGTAATATCGATCCCATTCCACCATCGGATCCCGCAGTCGCACCTGTTTGCACACTACGTTGCGCCGACGCTGCATCTTGATTACTATGATTATCATCCGAATCGGATTCAGTTTCCGCTTCAGCTAAGAGATCCAATTCCGTGTCTGATTCGCCGTCTCCCGCTTGTTCCTCACCAACACCACCGGCGTTCGAATCAACCTCACCGAGTGGCTGATTGGTAGCAGTTCCAGAAACCCCAGATTCCTCGTGTTCGCTCATATCACCATCCATATCCATAGGGACTTCTATTTGTCATGTATTTAATGCGGTCAAAAACATGTATTATTACGTGTACAAATTAGAAAAACTCCTTTCTCATACCTTCTCCACCTTCTGCTTCATCTACAGCAGAAACATCTCCTCTTGAGATAGTAATATTATTGTTTCCTTGTTGCGTCTGTAACGCTGCATCCAACGTCTGTGAACTGACACCACTGTGAGGTATCAGTGGTTCTATAGAAAATAGTTCCTCTGATCCATTAATCACTTCGATGGCAGAACTCGTTAACGTAAAGGGTGCGGTTGGACGTGCTACGCCCAATCTGACTGGTGCTATCAATGAATCTGCTGTCTCACATAATTCTTCGACAGCTAATTTGATTAACGCTTGGAAAACTTTTCGACACTTCATTAAAGGTTGCGAGGCCTGACTTGTGCTGGAAAAAATAAAAATCTCTCTTTCTCTCTCTCAATCTTAACCTTTGGCTGGCACTGTTCTCTAGAATTGTATAGCTGGCACAGTGGGGCGTTTGGTACCCCAACCATAAAATATTTAGTTGGCAGTATTCAACTAAATATTTATTAAAATTGACTATATTTTTTTCAGTGTAAGATCTAAAAATTTAACCTGATACTCTCAAGATATAACACATTAAGAGAAAAAAATAGTTTGAGAGGGCCTATTTCAAAAAAGATATTTATTTTGAGAAATAAAATGACGAATTTTGATTCAAAAAGTAGTAGTACTAATTTTTTTGCAATATACTTATTTATTTATAACATATAAATGAATTTTAATCAACTAAAAAATACATGAATAATGTTCGAAAAAATTAATACAATCATTTAAAACACAAAGTAATTATAGTAATTTATATGCCTGCGCATATTACTACAATATATCACTACAAAAGAAGAAACGGTGGTTATCGTATCGCGGTCTCTCTCTCTCTCTCTCTCTCTCTCTCTCTCTTTTACAGAATGAACACGAAATTAGTTTTTCTGTCACCTTTTCGAATACAAAATGCACACTTTTGTACATTAGCTGATGACGAAAAACAACGAAAACAAAATTCGGAAAAAGTACACTTAAATCCACAGCTGGCACAGTGGTATACCAGGAGTCCCACAACCACTTTGCTCGATTGCCACTGCTACACTGACGCATTTAGGCTTATTCTACCTACTCGAGAGGGAAAAGTAACTCTCAAACTATAAACAAATGGCACTACAAGTCCCATTTTCTAACAATAAGGGGTTTTAATTTAGAATTAAAATACGCTAGGACGTCTCAGATCCCGTAGTGCCAGCCAAAAGTTAATAAAGATATTATCATGATTCATTCAATTAACTCACGGATATATTGTTCAAAGAACAACGCTGATCACGTGAGCTTTATTTCACAATACTTTTCGTGTTAATTACCAAGGAAACAAAATTTTTCGAATTTTCGATTTTTTTTTATTGAGGAATAATATTATACAATTAACCAAAATTACGAAAGCGTTAATCCGAAAATATAATGAGATAATGAAGCACCCCGTATATAGCTAAACATATAAATACGTGCAATTTTTTTTACCTTCGCCTTTTTGTCGTGTTCGGTGCCATTTCTATAGTAAAGATGACAAATATGCGCGCAACGGATCTTACGAATCGACGTGCTACATTATTCGCTTCCTCTTGTCGTCCAGGCACAGTCTCATCTTGTAATTCTCTGATCAAAGTGGTAAGTAATGTATCGAGCATCTATAAATATTATATAAAATTTGTTAGTGTATAATCTACATAAAGAAAAAATTGTGTATATGCATTACTTGCATCCACCATACATATTTCACTTACTTCGGCGCTACATTTAACAAGTAAGGAATGCGTAAATTTATCTAGTAACGCGGTACCACTCTGTCGGCATAACTGCCCTTGATCACCAAATAATTGATCAGTACCATTCTCAGAAACGCCTGACATGATCATGCATTGAACAGCTGGCCAATCATTCAACAATCTTTCGAGTGCCTTTCGACTAAATCGAGGAGGTTCCAAATCATGATCTGGCATGTCCGACTCTGCGCCTAAACCTATAACAAAAATTATGCAATTTTATAATTATGTCAATTTATATAAATATAAATTAGCCTTATATCGATTATTATTGTTAATTGAATATATAAATGTAACAACATAAAAAGCTAAATCGGAAAAAAATTAGAAAAGTTATTTTATAAAAATAACTCGTTACTATTATTTGTTTTTAATTAAAACAATAACTTATTACTGTTACTTAAAAACTAATAAGTTATTACAATTTCCATTACTTTTCCACTAAATTTTAATAATCTTTTTTTTTTTTAGGGTGAACCACCAGTTGTCTATGTGCTAAATGCTAATTGACCAATTCAGCACGAAATCCATAATGGTTATAATTAATCGCAATGACCAAATATAACACTTTCTTTTTTAAAACTGGCACATTCCATACATATATGTTGTATAAGTAACAATAGAAGTAACAATTATATTTATTATCCAAACAATTAACTTTAAGAAAATGTAAAGTCGTTATTGAAGAGATAATTGTAATGAGTTACAAATAATGCGTTATTTCCCAACCCTGGTAAAATAAAATTTATTTATACTATAAAACAAGGATATATAACAAAATAAAAATTCTCTATGTAAAGTTTTGAATTTGCATAATTGAAATATAAAGACTGTAGAGTGTGTACCGTCTGAAGTAGGCGCTTTACGACTAGCTGAAGTTGATCGTTGTCTAGGTGCTGATCTAAATTGACGTTGTTCGACTAATTGTCTTCCAACTGTTTGTACCAGGAATAATAAGATACTTTCACCTCTATACAAAACATATATAAGATACATGTTATTGGAACAAAAATAAGTCTTCTTCTTACATACTTATGAATATTTATGCATAATTTGTATAATTTACCGTGAATTAATTTTTGTAGCGAGATCGGTGCTATTTACAAGACGACATAGCAAGTCATACCTCGCACCTTGATGACCAGCAATAAGAGCACGACACTTACATTTTTCCCAACAGTCACAGTATGCTGTAGGTGAGGTTCTTTTGAGCTTGCAATCATGACCTCTATGACAAACACGAGCGCATTCAGTGCAGCAACACAAAGATCCCGTTAAACCGCATGTTCTGCATTCGAAAATATCCTTAAAATAAAAATAATTAATTCAATAAAAAGATTTCAACATATAAATCTACATTCTTACACACATAAATACATATATTCAATACTTGATTAATATGCTCTGCTCCAGTCCAGGTAAAACTACATGTGTCATTACAACAGGTAACAAACAATGGAGATAGATCTGGACTGGCATCAGCTGGCAGTATCATAACTGAAGTATCTTTAGCATCTTTGCCAACTCTTTGTATAGTATCCAATAAAATAAGAGCTGCATGATACGCACGAACTGATACAGCAAGCATGAGTGGTGTTTGTCCTTGACCATCCCTTTTTACATGTAAAAAGATACAAAAATTAACGTAAAAGAAAATGTTAAAGAGGGTTAATGAATCAATAAATATATTTGTTCTTGCTTTTTAGAATTATATCCGAATTTTAATCATACTTTGCCGTTAGTAATTCTCTTAGATGCGGTATCAAAATATTATTTTCGCACATGTATTTCAATATATACAGTGCATTATGTCGTCTTTCAACGGAATCAATAATGTATGTATTATTAGATGTAGCTCCAACTCCTGAAATAATAATAAAAAGAACAATTATTTATATTACACGCGTATGCATAAAAGTAAAATCAAATCTAAGTTTAGAAACAGGACGGCTTATATGAATACATCATAACTAATAAATAAAAGAGAACCGCTTATAGTAAAGTTAGATGTTAGAATATATATAATACATCTATATTTTTTAAATCAAATCTCAAATATATAACTACACGCCGATTGAAATCAAATTGCCACTTTAAAAAATATAGCAAACACAAAGAGATGTTACTTACCAGATTTCATCATAGATATACTAGCAGCACCTATGCTTAATAGACTATCCTCTTCTCCTGATGTATTATCAAATGCTTCTGGTGGCCAACTTAATGTTGGAATTGGCTCTTCAATAGGTGCGGAAGTTCCATCTACTGTATTTGATACTAACTCACGTTCAATAACTGTAACAAAAAAAAAAAACAAATTAAATATAAAAATCAATCAAGAGCACATGATACAAGAGCGATTCAAATATGAATAAGTGCATATTTCATGTAAGTGCAAATCAACGTTACATACTTATATCAAGTGACAGGTGGAGATGTCTCATACACTTCTATACATTACATGTATGTAATGTACATATGATATAATAAGATAAGATGAAATATTATGCATAATGGCAATAGTACATTGGAAACAACCAATCAAATTGTGTAAGTAATAAATATATAGGGTATGTTATGAGATCGCCTCTCGTGAGCAGGTAGAACAGAGGAAACTGAGTCAAAAAATCCTTTACCGTTTTGTAATTTTCGCAAAACTTTAGGAGATATTAATTTCTAAATATCACTGAATAAGTATGTATCCACGCGGACTACCATCAAATATACATCCATTAGTCGCGATAAATTTTCGACGAGTGAAATTCTGGATCTATCGCCTTATAGCCTATCAATCAGCGTTCAGATTTTTCATTTTGTTTACATACGTTATAACTTTGAAACAAATAAAAGAGTATATACTACAATCTATACCTGATCAGATTGATTGGCTTTTTATTTCTTGTGCAACGGGAGGCGACAATTATATATTGCTTATTTCTGTACTATTCTTATCGCTGTTGTCTAGCATTGTTTCTAGCAGTTTAGTGTAACATATAAAAGTCTGTGCTTCCATTTCAGTGTAAATACGTCACTCGGTAAATGTCTACCAATGCTAATTGAATATATATTTACACAAAAAGAGTTTCATTCATATTTGAATTCTCGTACATTAAAACAAAATGTTATCTTTTTTAAAATATCTACAATCACATTATAAAATCATATGAATATTGTACTGAATACGTTACCTTGTTCAGTTTCTTTATTAGAAGTTGGTGAGCACATGTTGACACAAGCGTGAAGTATATTTCGATTTCCATCGCAGCGTTCCTTCAATATCATTTGAATTTGTAAATTTGCACTTGAATGTGTCAAGTTGTTCTCTACAAAATAGAAAAACAATACATCACGTATGCATATGTATTTTTGTGAAATTTTCTATACACAATGTAAAAAAAAACTTACTTATATGTTTTTATATGTATTTATTACACTTACTTAGATCTTGTTCCAAATTACAAAATACCTGCTTCACACTCTCATAATCACATCGCAATATACGCGGCATAAGCAAAAGATTGTCGAATGCTAATGCAATAACTGCAACCTGATTCTTTAAATTGGTCGAATTGGAACAACCATTGGGAATGGGAATAGTTGCTGCGCCAATACAATTTATGGGAGTTAGATCCAACCAATTTGGATCGCGTATAGCGTCAGCGCAATCTTTCGCGATTGGATAAATAGTATTATTACCGTCTCGTAAAATCATAGAACATTCAATATTCTAAAAATACAAAAAAAACATTGTCTTCAAAAACTTATATATATTTTATTTATAAATGCACTTAAAACATACTTCTCCTGCGCTTGTAAGATTGATATTTTGAGGTTGCAGTCCCAAAAATGATGAAATATCAGATGGAATATAACAATCTTGAACATATCTTCCTGTACTTAGATTATACACGACATAACTTAATTTATTTCCACTTTTTAATATAGCATGAACACCTGTAAATAAATATCCTTTATTGATTAATAATGATACATATTTTTCATTAATTAATAATTTACTTTTATCTTAAATAATAATCTATATTGAAAAGTGAAGACTGTTATATTCTTCAAAAGAAAATACCTTGTCCGTCTGTAGATATAGTTAATAAACTATCATTTGAACCCTCCACTATATTGACTCTTCTAGGTGTTCTTTGAAAACAGTCCGGAGCTCGTGGATTCAATGATGATTTAATTACCTATAAATACGTAAATTATACTTCAAATATTTAGTGAGATATTACACGTAATAAATATGCAATGATCATTACCTGCAGTTCATCTTTACGTAAAAGTCTACAATCCGCCAATAATTTCATTGGTTCTTCTGTTGTAAGATCTTTAAAATCTGAAGTATTAACATCTTTCTCTTTAATTTCCTTTTCCTTCTCTTTTGAATCTTTTGAGAAGAATTTTACTGCGACGTAGCAACCATCAACTTTTATAACTTTTCCTATTAATAAGTGACAATAAAATTTTTGTCTTACATAATATATATTCCTATTCTCCTTAGCTTGTTCCAACATATTTTATTAATAAGTACAAATAAATGAGATCATACCAATAGGTACAGTTTTGACATCTTCAACAAAAACAACATCTTTTAATTGCCAATCCTCTTCGTCCTTTCTATCAGGTTCTCCTTCACTTCGCGGTGCCATACGTTTTTGCCGTTCTAAAATTACATTTCGTAAAGATTTTTATTACTAAATATATCAAACTAAATACTTTATTATAGCTTTTTCTTGTAATTTAAATAACTAATATATGTATTACTATGACTTGTTGTAATGCTGCCAGTATCACTACAAGTACTCGAAGCTGGAGATGGTGGAGGAGGCATATCAAGTCTATCAGCCGTTTCTTTGTGATTCGGTTTGTTTACAACTCCTGTGCTTCCATTTCCATTAGACTCGCGTTTATCAGCGTTTGCGTTAGATACGTGTGTACCAGCAGGTAATATTTTGAATCTGCAAGTAGCATCCACATTCCATGCTGCTGATAGCAATTGTCCTACTTTTGGTACACCGTTAGCTATCGTGAATCCTTAAAAATAAATTATATACATTCAAAGTTGAGCAATTGTTTCAGATTATATTTTATGTTTAAATCAGCTTATAAGATATACAAGATCCTAATGTCTTACCAATAGCTCCCGGCTGATAAACTGGACTATTTTTCATGCACACGTGCGTTCCATAACTGATATCACTTGACAATACCGTAGATGGTCTATGCTTACGTGATTTAGCTTTATATTTTTCCCACAATTTCTTACGTTGTGCAAACGGTAAAACACCCCTAAAAGATATAGATATTAACAAATCTTAATGTGTATGTTTTATAATATATATAAATTAAACTTAAAACAGTTCATACCACCAATATAATGTTCCACTTTCGAGTCTTGCAACAGTGTATAAAGCACAAGTATGAAGTGATACAATTCTGTCCAATGTAAATTCAGTAAAAGCTTGCGCTGGATGTTCAAGGCGGGAAGCAACATGTCCTAAAAGTTCATCGAGCCAAGTCGCTACCTTTCCACTTTCTGTGCTAACAGAACATCGAATTGCCGTAGCAGATATATTAATTATCTTTTCTGTTATCAATGCCAAAGGAATAGTTTTTGGATGATGTACATTCGGATTCTGTAAAAATTTCAAAAAATGAAGCACATCCCAAAAATATATATATATAATATACATAATTACAATGCTACATTTGCATCAGTACTTCTGTATTTTTATATGGTTCCGATTCTGTCCATTTCCATTGGTATAACTGTCCTGATACGGAAACTGCAATTAGTTCACTGTAAAGTGATGCGATTTGTACAAAGCGGGGTACTGGATCGCAACTTCGATCGTGCCACCATTCTAATTCTTCGGCTATCCATAGTGGACTCTGCGAAGCCAATTCCTTTTTTTTGTTATCTGGAATATTAAAATAAAAAAATTGAAAACTGCAATCTTCTATTCAATAAAGTATGTTTAATTTCTTCTATAAAATACCTGAATCTTTTTCCCATGAATCTTTAAGAGCAGTTTCCAGCCAACGTCGCGGTCCATAATATTGACGATCTCGCCACCTGCTAAAACTATCACGATCTCGATCTCTTTCATGAGATGAACGCTCGTTTTCTCTGTCGTTACCTAAGCGACGCGAAGAACTTCCACGACTAAAAATAAAATATTTTCTTAAAAATACACACACACATTGATTATATATATTTTATATGAAGAATAATATATATACGTTTTTTAAAACTTTGCAGACTTTTAAGTCACTAAACTCAATAAATTTACTTAAACAGATCAATTTTTTAGAGTAAATAATTTTTAGAGTAAACAATTTTCTATTTTGATAATTTTGAGATTATCTACCCGTATCATTTCCATATATTTGACATCTTTACATCATCAAATTTGATATTTAAAAAATTTTTAATTATTTTAAACTACTTGATAGTTTACTCTATAATTTCGTTTATAAGTTTGCTAAATGATTTATCAAAACTGCATAAACTTTTAAAATATCTTTATAAAAAAATCTAGAGAATGTTCTTAATTATTGTTCTACGTTTGTTCAGCTCCATAAACCAAATAATTAATATTTTCTTACCGAAATATTACAATATTAGAATAAGCTAATATTGTCATTATTTATTTCCACATCATGTGATATATAAATACGAATAAATAACGTATGTTAAAATTAAAATAAAAAATATTTATTGAAGAAAATGTTTGATTTGCAAACCAACATTGATTAAGTATTTTTTATACAACTTAGCAAGCACTACAAACTGGCAAAGTTTAAAACTATCTCTTTGAAATATATCTGCTTGTCTATCTGTCTCTCTTTCTCTTTTTCTGTGTATAATCATTATATGTATATATATCACAGAGTGTTAACTACAGTAAATGTATATATTTACTGAGTTAACACTTTGACAATTATAACATATGTAAAAAATTAATTACTGCCTTATTCCAGTGTATCCAAATACATCTTCAGAAAACATAGAATCAGCATCAATTATAACTGAATGCTCATTACTAAAGCCACCATCTAATAAAGAAATAAGATCTTCTGGAACATAACTATCTGCTGCATCTTCTGCATCATCACCCTCTTCGTCTTCTCGTGACAAAAGATTGTTTACTGCTAAATTTACATCTAGATTTGTACGCTGCAAATATTAATAGAATTATTTTATTAAGTTACGTAATTCTTTGTTATTTTACATTCTTTTTATTTACAACATTGATATTAAACCTGTAATTCTCTGATAATAAGATTGCGACTTTTTCCTTGCAATACAACTTGTGCCTGAGATATTAGATCTTCTGGTACAAATGGTGCTGGTACAGAAGCGATAGGACGAGAATTGCTACCACTTCCTCCACCCATAATAACTCCAGGTGGTCCTATACGACCACCACTTCCGCTCCCTCCACTGTTGTTACCTCCACGTATTGCGGAACTATTACGCATGATCCGTGCACGTGAACGTGACATCCCTGTTCTATTACCACTACTGCTATTTCCATTTCCATTTGGTGCAGAATTAGAGTTTCCAATATGACTTTTACTTGTACTACAATAAAACAGACATTTTCTGATTATTGCATAAACTGTCCTCTCATAACGTGACCCTAACATGGTCAATAATACTGTCAGTATTAACAAATACTATCAATATTATTGATTATATATAATTAATATTAATGGATTGATGTGAAATATTGACAATGATCTGGATTTTGATTCTCGAACATTAATATCGCTTTATTAAGAGCCATATCATGTCACAGTGAAAAATATAATGTATATAAAAGTAAAGTAAAATATATTGTTAATAATACTGATCATGTAAAGTTATAAAAATATTAAAAATATTGATGCATACTGTCAGTATGCATCAATATTTTTAATATTTTTATAGGGCAAGTTTTTTTAAGTTATCGATTGATTAATCGCTTATTCGTTATACTAAATGCAACTTTTATGTAGAAAAAAATTATATTTGTGCACAATATGATCAATCGATAAATTAGGAAACTCATCCTATTACTGATCAATATTACCGATCAGTATTACCGACCGTATAGAGTCACATATATATTTGCTCCATTTTCACTCACTTTCTGTTAGGTTCATTTTTACTCAAATCCAATCTATCTGGTAGCACTGTAAATGAAACTCTAGCTATTCTACAGTCATCCGTAAGAAAAGCAATATGGCTTGGTCCAACTACAATACGCTTTATTGATGCTTTTAAAGAATTAAAAGCTAATGGTGTTACGAATCCATATCTATTTATTTTATCCGCTATTTCCCTCAATCTAAAACAATATACAACCATAAAATACAATATTACTATATAGATGTACAAAATAGATTAAATATATAAAATAGACAATTATCTTTTTGAAATTAATGAATATAAAATAAAAATATTTCTTTCCATTGCTATTGCAAGATAATTTTTTCATTATAGTGGTAACATATTTAAATATATTACAAGTTTGATAACAAGTTTCAACAATGCATTATTTATTTGTTCAGTTATATATGATTGTACACCAATTAGAGAAATTTAGGATTAAATCTCTTAACAAATATATCTTGCATTCTTTGCAATTACAAGACTTGAAGCGTATATGTAAAAAACAGGATTAATGATCAGATATCACATTTTTATAAATTGCCATTAAAATATGGCGAGGATAATGTCAACGGAAACGTACATTTGTTACGCTGATACACGCGAAATAAGAAGAGAAATGGGAATAATGCATACGTAACATGTCATGACATGTCGTGATAGTTGCAACAATAATGGACCACTTTGAAATAAGAAAAAAATAGTATTTTTTCTCAGGTATGATACACAAATTAGAATGCAGTAATGTGTGAGAAACCGATAGCAGATGAAATTTCTTGCCTATCATTGAGTTGGTCATCAGTTCCTGGCAAAGGATGCACGACAAGATGAATCGAAGTCATAATGACTTCAAACTCATGTGTTCGACGTCAGATCGTTCTTTCACTGTACATAAAATTTTACTGAACGACGAAACAATAATTCAGCCATGTTTTTAGTAAAACATCCAGTTACATACCTCAGGCAAACATGGCGTGGTGTTCTCCGCGTTCATAAACGCATCGCTCACATACCTTCTTCTTTCTTTTTTTGGTCTAAGGCCGATTTTATCAACGTCAATGAGTGCATCTAGAAGCACGACCGCTTACTGAGCGCTCAGTAAGCTCTTGCATCTGATTGGCATATTCCGTTAGAACTAAAAATATAAACCAAACAGGTATAAAAGCGCTCAGTGAGCGATCGTGCTTCTGGATGCACTTAATTATTTAATCGGCGTTTAACTGACCAATCGCATTTACCATTTGATGGGTCAATTCTAGTAAACAGGTAATTCTGATAACTCTGATAATTCTGCGAGATTTCCAACAAGAGACACAAATTGGACGAATTCAAGACGGCAAAGTGGCTAGGCATGCTTACCGAGTGATTGAATATGATTAGTTAGATCTATAAGTAACAACCAATTATGCTCATTTGCTCGGCAAGCAGACTAGCCGCTTTGCCAATTTCAACAAGCTCATTGGCTGCGTTCAACGGACTCAACACTTGAGAGAGCGCTCTCTGCTATTGATGTAATCTAAATCTCTGCTAATTGGATGATCTAAAAAAATACACCAATAGCAGCGAGCGCTCACTCAATTGTTAAGTCCGCTAAACACAGTCATTGGGTGCATTGGGTCTTTTATCACTTAAATTTTATGCCTCCTTTTACAAGAGAGTCGCAAGTCGTAAGCCGTAAGAAATTGGCTAGTCACAGTTAAGTATAAGAAGAATAATCGATGATTGATTAATTCCTTACAGCTTACTGCTTACAACTCTATTGTAGAACAGGCCTTAACAGGCACACGAATTTCCATAAGCGCCGTCCGTCTTTAATAGTATCTCATCGGTGTTCTTAATGGTGTCGCTACGATTTGACAACCAGTGTGAAGTTTGCATTTACTGGCGGTCCATACTTATATAGTCAAAGAGTTTCCCTCTGTTTATACTGTGTCTATGGCTATCTATTATGGTGTATTATGGTAGTGTTGTGCACGTTTTGTTTCTCTGTGTTATATTGGAGCAAATAATTCGCGCTGTGTCAATTTCTTATTGCAGAAAAATATGAAGCTTCTTACGCACAATATGTTAACATCTAGAGCTATGAAAGGGGTGACAGTTGGCTATCCTCTGAAAATAGTCGTAAGCTATTTTCTCCTGTTCATTAAAATACACACACAAATTACAATTAATATCTAAAATGTGTAGAAACTTTGAATAATTGAAATATCCAATTATTTACATTATGAAAATTATTTGATATACTAAACAATATTTTGATGTGGTCAAAATTTTGTTATACGTTATATTTTATTAACATTATTTAACTCTCATTGTTAAATTGCTTATTGCATACAGAAAACTCGAATAAAATAATAATCAATTAGACAATACTGTGCAAAAATATAAAAACATCAAAACTTAATTAAACGTTTCAATTTTACTTAATAAACTTGAATCTAATTTTGTAATAATAAAAATTTATTTAAAAAATATATTTTTTGAGTTGATAACCAAGAAAAAAGATTTAAAATATTCTAAAACTATGTTAATTTTTTTACTATGTAGAGTTTGTGTGTGTGTGTGTGTGTGCGTGCGTGCGTGCGTGCGTGCGCGTACGTGTATGTACAGCACACAATGTACTTTAGTAATAAACAGATACTTGAATAACATAATTAATAATAATATTTTTGTTTTGAAATATAGTTGTTTAAAGTTCTCTTTAAGAGTGTTGTTGAGATTCAATACTATATTTTTTACAGAGATTCAATACTATATTTTTTTTTAAATTTATATTACTTTCAAGATTATGCTTGTCTGAAAAACCAAAAAATATACAATTTTGTTTTAAAGATTCCTCATTTCATTATCATATACTTATTAAAAATATTCGTAAAATTTTGCAGGCTCGAGACATCAGAGTATCTGAAGTAGATTTTAATCCAGAATATATCGCTAGGATAATTCCAAAATTGGATTGGACAGTACTATGGAAAGCTGCTGAGAGCGTAAGGTCACCTTCTCATATAAACATGTATACATGATTAAAGAAGTAATTCGTTGTTTGTAACAAAGTTACAGTTCAAGTCTTTTTCAGTAACTGTAGTTTTTTTCAGTAACTTAAGTTACATTTTTTTAATAAACTAGCAACTAATAATACTTTAATAATTATTTTGGATATTAAAAGATTTATTCATATTGTATGATCCAACTTGTCCCATCAATGTTTCTACAAATAATAAAATATAAATATAAATATTGTATATAACAAAATATTTTTAAGCGTTCTATATGAAATTTTGTCACTACGATTCAAGATACAAAGATACGTAAGATTCTATGAAATCTTACTTATCTTGTATCATAATACAAAATATATTAGTATAAATAATTATTATAAATAAAAAATAAGATTATGAAAATGTTTATGTACATTGCAATATAAGGTATATTAAGATATACTTTTTGTCAAGATAATCTGTTTTAAAATTGCTAATGCAATTTCATATATATGTATTATATAATTTCAAGAAAAACATTTTTGCTATATATTGGGTATACAAATAAGTTTCCATCGTTTTCTAATAGATGCCGTCACCAATACTGCGTGCATATAATTAAAAATAGTAACATATCTAAGTATTAGATACCTAAGTAAGCTTTAAGATTTAATATATAACATTAGAGTGTAGTATAAACGACAAATTTTCTCATTGTGTCGAAAATGTCAAATTTTGTGCCAACAAAACAACATTTGCGGCAAGTTTTGCTGCATTATTTTATTTTAAAGAAAACTACTGCTGAAAGTCGCCGTTTGCTTGTAGAAGCTTATGGTAAACATGCTCTAGCTGAAAATGAAAGAAAGTACTTGTAGAAAGTTCAGAAAATTTAAAAGTAACGATTTTGGAAGACATGGAAGACAAAAAACGTAAAGATGCATCAAAAAAATTTGAAGATGCAGAATTGAAAACATTACTGGATGAATTCGTGCCAAACAAAAACATTTAGTAATGGCATTAAATGTTACTCAACAATGTATTTCCCCGTCTACATGCAATGGGAATGGTTTAAAAGCAAGAAAATTGGGTCCCATGTGAATTGACTTGATGACTGGATTACTTCAAAACAAATCGTACTTCTTCTATCGCCTACTTATTACCTGAAAAGTAGAAGATTACAGCTTTTGATGGCAAATATTTTGAATAAAATAGTCTTATTTTTCTATAAAAACGATTGCAATTTATTTAAAGAGATCTAGAAAATGATGGAAACTTATTTGTATACCCAATAATTACTTTTCCTATTCTTTGCTATATAATTGTTTCTTATTTTTTTTAAATAAAATTATATAACATGTAAACGTAAATAAGTTTTTTCTTGATAATCCTAATGGTATCGATGTTAAGAAAGATCCTGAATTAGCCTATATTCGCATTTGCACATACCATTTGTATTAGCCTAGAATTTTTCACTGCTTTTTACCAATGAGAATGTTTTATATTAAATTTATCAATTAGCGATGTGTGCAAGATATGCGCAATTGGCGTCTTTCCTGATGTTATCTGTACTGCTCTGTTATGAAAACAGAAAAGTAATAAAGTTATTTTTTTTAATAACACTGTAACTATAACGAGTTATTTTTCAAAGTCAATAACTTGTAATTATTTTTTGAGAGAAAGAACTATGACTGTAACTAATTACTTTTACAAAATGACTTTCCCAACTCTATGTACATGTCCTCGTGCACGCAGTGTTTCATAACACGTAGACGTAACTTCAGAAATTAATTTAGGATACAAAAGTAACATAAAAGGTTCATATAAACATTTATTCTATTTGATCTTGTTTCTGAGTAAAGCCTGCAACATACAATGGCTTTTTTTCTACAGGATTGCTAGCTAAATTTGTTGTCGTGTTGGCAGCGGTGCTGGCTAGTCGAACAGCAGTAATTTGTTTGACAAAAGACTTTTGACAGAAGTATTCGAATAAGTAAATATGAAGTAGATTGTTGCTACTACGGCACATCGTAAATATATAATTGCATTGTTTTTAATTATTGGATTTCACAATGATCCAGCACAAAATTATACAAGAAAAATAGTATCTGACCTGTCACAAAAATTCAACAAATTCAGCCAGCAGCGTAACTAGCAGGCTACATAATTTCCAGCAGCAATCAACAAAATTGTCAGCACAATAGTATGCAAGCAATCGTATATCACAGGCTTAATTCGGAAACAGGGTCAGATAGAACAAATGCTTGTACAAATTTTTTGTGTCCTGCATTCATTCCTGAAATATTATTTATTATGAAACACCTTATATAATATACAATATTATTTTACAATATAATCTACTGAAATACTGTAAAAAGTATTTTATAATATATTAACGAGTATTTTATTACAGATAGGACATGTAGGTGAATTACCTCAGATTCTAATAGAAGACTTCGAGACAAATGAAGATTTTCTGAAAAAGGCTCATCATATTCTGTTGGAAATCGAAGTTATAAACGGAGAATTATTGTGTCCTGAATCTGGCAGAAAATTTCCTATTAACGATGGCATTCCAAACATGCTTTTAAACGAAGATGAAATTTAAATAACAGAACCAAATATTTTAAGAATATTATTATTGCCATTGTATCTCTAGTTATAGTTACATCATTATCCCTTTAATTACTTAATATTATACACACACATTCACACACACATATTTCTGTATCATAGATCTTGTCATTAGTTTTATTTTTTTATATTGATACAGTTAATATTTTAATAAAGATGTAAAAAAGCAATTTATATTTAATATATTCTAAATAGCACATTGTGCTTGCACGCGTGTATAGATATATGTCAACATTTTGATATGCTTCCATCTTAAATAATTAAAAAATGTGTTAATTATAAATGAAGCATATAAAGTATATTTTTTTATAATAAAAAAATTATAGTTTATATTTTATTGTCATAAGTATAGATTAATAACATTTATTTCTTATTCTATGTACGTGTATATTAAATAAAGTTTAATAGATATTATTTATAAAACAAGTACAAAATAAACTTTATATAGGAAAAATTATCTAAAATAGTGCTACAATTACAAAGAAAAAAATAAGAGTTTATTTATAAAGTAAACAAAAGATTATGTTTACATAATAATTATGTGTTGTGTTGTGGCATTTCATGCATTCTAAAGTTCCAAATAAAAAAGAAAACGTATAGAATTTCTTTTACAATTTGTTACATCAGAGAAAAAAAATTTGTCTTATTATATTAAAATTTAATCAGCCTAATATACATAATTTATAAATTGATAATTTTTATTATATAGGGTTCCTAGAAAATAGATAGTCAAACTTTGGTATCGTTTTCTACCATCCCTAAAGATAAAAAAAAGTTATAAACATAAGTCCGAAAACTCTTCCTTTTTGATTAAAATGATATAAATACTTTTTGTTCATCTCAAAAGTTGAATAGATATTACACGAAGTAAATATTATGGTACAACAAGTATAATGTCATCGAAGGCAGCTTATCGTAGTAAATTAATTTCTATCTAAACATTGCATAGTTAAAATAATGTTACTAAGATAATTTATTCTAATATCGAGTGAGTAATTATTCAAATTTTAAATCTTTAAAATATTCTCTCGCAAATAAAATGTTTATATCTTAAAAAGGAAGAATTTCCAGACTTATGTTTATATAACCTTCTTTCATCCTTATAGACAGAAGAATACGATACTAAAGTTTGACTACCTATTTCTGGAACACTCTGTATAAGTAAATTATTTAAATTAGATTGTCGTATGTATAATTCGATTACATATACTTTATTGCACAGATGTCTATATATAAAGACAACGAGATATAATTGTACCACTTGCAATACTTAATATTGAACATTTTTTTTATTTACATCACATTTATATTGCTACTTAGATAGTTTGCTCGAATATCACGAGTTACCTACTCGCTTCTTATCAGAGCATGTTAAACGTAACATTTTGATACAATTGTTTTACTAGAGCTATGGAGTATAGCAAACTCTTGTAGCAATATTATAATGAAATACATTAAATTATAAATGAAATAGAATATATCCTAGTGTATATTATCCTTGAATATAAGACATGATTGATATACGAAAAATATCTTTTGACAAAAGATTTATACATATATATAGCATATGTGTAAATTATCTTTAGATTTAAATGTAAACTATCAGATAAAGTTATATTTGTATATCTACTGTAAAGAATATAATAATTTATTGTTGGTGAACTTTTGCAAATTAATTTTCTAAGATTGATATATATAGTAACATAAAATGAATAACGTTTCTTGCACAAAATTCTTTGTGATATTTTGAATTTGTAATTTGTTATATAAAATAGGTGTTACAAATGTTTATAATCTGTTGTTCAAAATATTTTCATAAAATTATTAATTTGAATATTACACAATTAAAAATGCTATTTTTTTCTTCAGAATAGAATAATATATATTTCAGTACATAAACTTGACACCGTTTAAATAATAATGCAATTAAATAATACATTTTCTATGAAATATGTATAAATAAACATAATTTAACAAGACTTTTAATTGAAATAGTCTTAATTTAACGACTAATGTTATCGAAGGCGTACAATGTTATCTACTGTTTTCTGTACATATTAGCTTTCTATCAATAGCAATGCTAAAATATAGCAAAATATATTTATCATTTATAATTTTTAAAGTCAAAAAGCTATAAAAATAGCTTTCAATTAATATTTCAGCCACAGCCCATCCGTTATTAACATTTTAATTGTATCTTAAATATTTATAAAGCTGAATTACTCCGGAGTCAAACTATGAAAATATTTCTGTATATTAATATTCTCATGACGGCATATATAAATATTAATTTTGTATGGTTTATTATTAAAAATCTTATTTTGCATTAATAGATGTAGATTTCTCTATATTTAGGAATATGCTAATTTTCATCTTCATTCGTTTTGTTTCATCCTGTTTTATAATAGGCTATTATATATCTATATTTATACACACACACACACACACACACACACACACACACACACACACACACACACACACACACACACACACACACACACATATATATACACATATATATATCTTTTTAATGATGTATGTGGACATATAGTAAGAAAATTCCACTAGCTGGACATGCACGCACGCACGCACGCATATATATATCTGTCCAGCTAGTGGAATTTTCCTACTATATGTTCACATGCATCATTAAAATATATTTTAAAACTATACATTTTTTTCGTTTTAGATTTCATAGTCGATTAAAATGTTCATTTTAAATATGACTATTACATTTAAAAAGGAAGTACATTTGTTATTAAGGAATTTATCGATATTAAAATATAATACTTATTATATATCAAAATATTTTAGATTTTTATTTTTTCACTCAAGATTTAAAGTTTTATTACAATAATTTTTATAATAAGTTTACAATAAATCTTACATTTTTGTAGAGTAATTTATAAAAATAATACTAAATA
>NW_017305778.1:112075-143617 GCF_001594115.1 Trachymyrmex septentrionalis | reverse complement strand
TATATATATATATATATATATAATAGTAAATAAGCGCAATATATAATTTTATTATTTTTGTTTCTAACAAAAAATGACAAAATTAATTGTGCATAATAATAATTCGAAATATTAAAAATCTCAAAATTGTGAACGCTATTAATTACCACACACATAATGAATAAAATTGAAAAAATCCTCAATAAACTCATATATGTGAAATAAAAGTTTGAGAGATTTGATTATGTACTATTTATTTAAGAATATACGAATGTATGTAAATATATTAATTTAAAATATTCGCTATTAAGTATATTATATAATTTTGTTTGTAAAAATGTATGCAAAACCAAGTCATTAAAATTTTATATTGACAATACTTAAATATTCTGAGTGACAATAATAAGATTGGAAATAAGACCGTTTTTTATGTGAGTACATCATCTAAATACGAGAAGCATCATTGACGGTCAGAATTAGATATTGAACTAATATACATATTCTTTTTAAATGAATTTATCTCAGGAATCACTGTGCGCTGCTGTTACTATCGAACTTTCAACGCAACTGAAATATTAATAATCTTCTCCAAATTTAATCATAAAAATCTGTAAAGAACTTTTTCTGAGATAAATTCATTTGAAAAAAATACGTACATGCATTAGTTCAATATCTAACTTTAATCGTTAAATGGCGTTTCTCGTATTTAGATGATATTCTGAATGACTTTTAACATATTTTATGTATATAATATTAAATTCAATAAGATATCAAAGATAAAAATATATATTTTTATCTAATATTTTACATTATGTATCAATAGAATTCTGAGATATACACCAAGTAATTTTGGAAAAATCTAATATAATGTATTTGTCACTAAAAAATATTAAATACCACATTGTCAATCATCCTTATTTTCAAAAAATTTAACATCTTTTTATATGCTATATAGATATTTTAAAACTACTGGATTTCCCTTTAAGAGCGGATTCTTTGAAATATTTTAACAAAAATTCTAATTAATACGGAAATATCGAGGCTATAATAAAAAATTTTTAAATTAATAGCAATTAAAGTTCACTAATCACATGATATATTTCGCGTGCTTAGGCATGAGATACAAATGGTAAAAATGCTTCACAAGGGCTTTTCTCAGTAACTTCAAGCTTATCATACAAGTCTTATATATTGTAATACATATCAATATATTATGAAAGGTTTACTTAAAATATATCTGCCTCACTTCTCAAATAACACAAAGTCTAAAATTGTGACGTAAGATGTCTTTAAGTCGTCTTTTAAACACAAAAAACGTCTTATGATCGGATTTTAGACATTTTCTGTTATCTAGGCTAGATATTGGAAAGCTCTTCACGCTTAACCATCTATTATCCGGAAAATATATGAATGCCTCAACATTTTTGTATAAAAAAAATTAATCTAAATAAAAATCGATTATTCAAAAATGGTAACACTTGAAAAATAGAACACTTTATAAAGAGATCCGCAATATGTTAACAATATTAAAATAAAAATCGGATAGAAAATTAATGCTCATCAATTCTGCTATAAAAGCGTAAAAAATAAACTTTTACAAAAAGATAACCAAGTAGATTATACCTCAGGACTGGGTTATTTTTTAAATAACTATGCGAACAATCTTTATTTTCTTTCTCTACTTTAGCTACCTTTTTCTTTTTTTTTTTCGATGATTTGCTTTTTGTTCGCGTAATGTCACAAATTAATTATTATAATAAATATATACCACTTATTTCGTATAATATTGTACATGATTTTTTGAATATAGAAATGTATTCTGTGTATTAAAGAATTTCGATAATATAATCAGAAAATTAGTATAAATATGTAATTAATTATTGTTTAAAATGCGAAAAACATCAAACAATTCCATATCTTAATATAGTGAACAAAAATTGGCAGAAGTGACTCGACGCATCATTTCGCTAATTCATTGTCATCACCAATTTATGACATATGATTAAAATATATCCTAGTTTTACTTATATTTACTATATATTTGCATTTATTTGTATAAACTGTCTCATTTTTTTTTAAATTCATGAGTCTTATTTACTTTCATCTGACATAAATCTATCGCACGGACCAATTGCATTTATATATATAAATTGTGTATTTTAATGATGAAACAAGCTAAGTTTCAAAATTTTTAGCAAAATTAAAATGCATTGCACTTCACGTGTTTACATCTTATCAAAATAGATTATGATTGATAAAGCTTTCTGCCTACATCACTTTCTATATATGAACGGCATGCGATAAACATAAATTAAGTTCCCAGAGAAATAAACTCATTTATTAGAGCTTAACACTAAATAACATAATCTAAAATAATAAACAATGTATTTGTCATTTAGTCTTACTAAACAATGCACATATATAAATAACAAAACATAAATCTTTATTAAATTATACATTATTTTGATAATGTATATGAATCAATAAATAATATTAAAAATTAAATTATAGCATCCCAAAGGTGGATAGCTAAATAATTGTCTAAAAATTAGAATTTAATATCTAATTATTTAATAAATGCAAAAATATCAAGAAAAAAACAATTGCACATATTTCATTTACCACGACTCTCTATATTGGCTACATTTCTTTGCGAATAAATGGAGCCTTGGGCCAATCCCCTTAACGGCCCTTTTCGTAATTCGGATTGAGAACCTTTAGCAAGACAATGATTAGTAGAGACCAAACTTGCATCATGGCCTATTGCGAGTGATCTTGAAAATGATTGCTTAGTCAGCAAATTTGGATCCGGTCCTGACCACGGCGCATAATCCGGCCTATAATTGTTTACTTAATGTTTATAAAAATATTACAGCAAAAAAGTAATCAAATAATTATATTTTTTTAACGTACAACAGCAGATCGTTATTCGCTCCTTTTGCTAAATCCGAGTTTGATCCTACTGGTTTTGTTAAATATGGGGATTTATATTCTTTATCTTCTGTAGTACTGGTTCCACGTGAAACTCTAATACAACATATTTTATCATATAGAGAATGTTATCAATGAAATATTATTAACACGTTGACTGTTGTGTCGGCCACCAATGACAAGCATTTAAACTTTCAACAGTGTCGCGTTGCGTCTCGGTGACTGACACTAACCAAAGCCGTAGCTGCTAAACTCAAATACATCAAACTCGTAAAAAATACCATTTGTTTTATAAATATAAATAATATTGAAGTAATAGTCTAAAATAGTAAATGTACTATGTACATGAAAATTTTGCATAACACCATTATATAATATCATATCGATGTATGAATCTAATAATAAAAATTTCATTTTAATGTCGCTGGAGGACAAACAAATTAGATGACCAGTAGTCAAAGTGTTAATAAAATATTATTTTAATATCTAGGAACATAAACAAGTTCACAGTAGATATGCATTACTAAACATCTTACAGGATTATACGAGTTACTCTTTAAATGTAAGGCATTATCGTTATTTCCTTTCAAAAGTAACGATGTTACGATTATTTTTTTGAAGAAGTAATATTATTGTACTTACCATTACTAAAAAAATTTTTGTAATATTATTGTGCTTTACTATTACTAAAAAATAATAATTCGTTATCCAGCTAATGCTAAATATTCCTGAAATATTCATAAAAAGTTCCTAAAACCCCCCAAAAATATTCTAAGGATATTACGAAATATCCCGAAATATTTATGGAATATAAGTCACATTCAAATATCGGTTTAAAAAATTCCATTTATATCTCGTTACATATATATTTCACAAAAATTTTAATTTTTCCAAAAGTATCAATATGTCGATATGATCAAGACGAAAGTATCAATACAAAATATTGGATACCGGACTGAAAAATATCGATAAAGTCTCATGCAATCCTATCGGCAATTTTTCGGGTTTAAGCACAAAGATGACTGAGTCATAGAACGTAAGTCGTAGTTGTGGGTTGATCAAAACTTGTATATTGACTTATGATTAACGACTATGACTCACGTTTCACGACTTATGACCATTTAAGCTAAAGCTCTTTGATGTATTTTCACTACTCACACCGACATCGCTAACAAGAGTAAGTTCACTCCAATTCACGTATTCACTAACACAATCAAATTGTCCAATCATGGCGCTGAAGTTAGTTACTATTACTGTTACTCACTCGGAAAAGTAATTACGTTATTTATTCGTACTAAAGAAAGAAGTTTCATTACTTTTTCAAATAACTTGTATAACCCTGATATCGTACATATCTTAAAAGATATGACCTTAAATAAATATCTTACTTTGGTATTTCAGTCTTATTTTTGGATCGTTTCAATTTCTCAGTTTCCACATCTGTACTCATCTTTTTAATCGGAGAAGCAGTTAATTTTATAGCTTCTGTCACTGGTGGACTATCTTTCCGTTCGTCACTTCTACTACTACAATATGTAACATAACTCATAAAAGGACATTAATATATTCACGATTTTTTATGTATTGCTGAAAAATGAAACGTTACCTTTGGCTGCTGGAAGTACATAATGGTCGAGTAGCTTCTTCTGCCATTACTATATCTAATATATGTATTGCTCTTTCTTCGTCATAATCTACACTATCCATAGCAAGCATCACAATTCGGTCTGGTAAATTCTTATATTTTTGCATTAAACGTGTTTTCACTGTAATATTTTCTTTCTATAGTAGACTTATAATTAGATATAAAAATAAAATCAAAATTTTAACAAAAATTTTTACATACACTTATTCTTTTCTTCCAAACTTTTTATGCGTGGAGGAGGAGTAGGTGCAGTTTGCTCGTCATGCACCTATAAAGACAATTGTTTTTATATGTAACAATATACGCATTATATGGTGTACAATAAAAAAAATTCCATTACCTCTTCCTCTTCTCTCTTTTTTGTTAAAGCTTTGGCAGGAAGGGTAGGATTCCGTTTTTCATATCCTAATTCAATTAATTTTTCAGATGCTTTCTGTACATTATTATCGCTCTGTTCCAGTACATCCAATAATATTGTTTCGTCCACTTTTGGAAATACATTTTTCAGGTACCTGTACATACATTCCAAACATATAAATCTTTAATATGACTGCTATATTATTGCTACGTGCACAACATACAAACATAATGCATTACTATCATATGGATTTAGTATACATTTTAACATTATATGATTATAATAATATATAAATTATAACTCATTACTAAAACAACAATAATCTAATGTAATCTTACTTTTAACTCATGTACGTAGCATTAATGTATGCCGTTCGACGTGCGTACATTCAATGAACAAATTTCTCTACAATATTTAAGAAATGTATCTAGTTGCTTATATTATTAGTAATTGATCAGGGCTTCCCAAATTTGTATCACGATTCACTTTTTAAAACAGCAAATAATATCTCGTTTCAATCAGTATGAAAAAGCAGAGAATTAATAAATTAATTATTTATATCATTTTTTATTTATACCTATGTTTCTCTCATTTTTTAATTTTTTATTAAATATTTAAAAATTATTGTACAATTTTATAAATCTATTTCAGATATATAATAAAATATATGCCACGTTTTCTATTTCTGTCCAGGAACATGTTCGGATTCCCACCTGAATGCTCCCCTGTTACGTCATATTATTCATGTTTTTTATCGAATGTAAACAAGAGTGATATGACAACCGAGGAGCACCCAGATGAGAATCAGAATATCTCAAGGGGAATGAAAGTTATTTTTTAAAAATAACTAGTTACTTTCATTTTCGTTTTTATCGATGATATGTTTGATGTCAACATCGATATGAATTATTTTTAGATGTAAAAGGTTTGATAATTGTAGTATATTTGGAAATTTGATTTCAGTTTCTATTATCGTTAAAAAACCAATTTTACATTTTTTATTTTATAATTTTTATTTTATTTTATATATACGAAGTCATAAAAAATATACACGCGCCCAAGCGTCAATTTATGCGAAATAAAGTTAATTTAACATTCTACCATTTTTCATAACATGTCAAAAATTGACTCGCGATCTTTAGTAATCCCTGATTTATATTAATTATTTTAGTTTCTAAAATAAAAAGAAGTATCTTTAATTATTTAAGGCCCGGTTGCACCAATGTTACTTTGACTTTAAGCAAAGCTTAAGACTCTCTCCATCTCTGTCTCTCTTTCGCTTTAAAACGAGACAGAGAGTCTTTCTTAAAGTCAAAGTAACATTGGTACAACCGGGTCTAAGAGAACTATAAATAAATCGCATTTAAATGTCCTTTTGTGAATCGGACGACATTAATGCTGTCAACTGTACATTATAACTTAGTAAATTAATATGTAAAAAAATTAATAATTAACATTATTTAGAATATGCACATGTGATTGATCTAAAAATATTCATAAAATTCTTTTTGCTTTTTATAACAAATAATATAAACTACTCTACATACCTATATTATATTTATCTAAATATTTTTAGAATAGAATGCACATGCACATACTATCATGCTTAAATTTTATCTCGTTTTGGGATAAACGAGTTTTTTTCTCATTATATATACACATATGTGTGTGTGTGTGTGTGTGTGTGTGTGTGTGTGTGTGTGTGTGTGTGTGTGTATATATATATATATATATATATGCGTGTGTGTGAATTTATACACAGGGTGGATCATTTTAATTTATCTAGTCGATTTTCTCAAAATCTATGTTTAAAAATCAGATAAAAGCTTTATAATTTTAAGGCCCATTTTCACAATATATGGTTACCAACAGATTCATCAATGAAATTCATTCATGAATTTTTCGATTACCTTTAATCTTTAGGTAATCATATATTGAAATGTGAAATCAGGCCTAAGAGAAAAAGAAGATAGTGATTTTGGTTAATCTTAAGAAGATATATATATATCCTTAAGGTCAGATCATTTTATCTAAAATTTTTTTAATGAAATGTCCCATTTTTTATGCTTGCAGGTAACTTTAAGACCTTTTCAAAACATTATAATATTATTTTTTATTAAGTATTTTCCAAGTTATGAGACTTCTAAATTACAGTATTGCCAGCATTTGCATTATTCAAGACTATTGAAAGTTGTTTGTCTTATTTTTATTTTTAATGTAAAAAGGGATTTTTAGTGCAAACAAAAATAATAGGAACAATCTTCAATGGCCTTGACCTTGACATATGATGTTGTAGATAATGATTCTGAATAATATTCAAAAGGTTTTAACCATCATTTAAACACCTTTGATAACGCAAATGCCGACGTACTGTAACTTTAAAGTTTCATAACTTGAAAAATACTTAATAAAAATAACATTATTATAGCGTTTTGAAAAGATCTCGAAAATAAATAGTTGCTTATTTAAAAAATTATTTATTCTAACATATTTTTTTAAAGCAACTATATATTTTCTTTATACCGATTGATTCATCTCGTTATTCTGTTCTTTATAGTAAGGTATGATTAGCAAAAAAATTGTACACGAAATATTTAATATTTCATGTCAATATGTGCCAGAAAAAATAAAATATTTCGTAAACTATTGACTTTTTAATATCTCTATCTTAATATTTTTATATTCAGAATAATTAGAGAAATCATATTATATAAAAAAAATCATATAATTCCATTTAAAAAAATAAAGATTATTTTGAAATTTTGCAAGCACGTCCACCTAAAGAGAACCTGTAATCCTCAAGAGATATGTCCCTTCAAAATAAAGTAACTTGTTTCATTTGAAACGTTTTCTGGAATAACGAACGAGTTTGAGAGAACATTGCGAAGCTTTGAATGGGATACCCTGTGTACAATACATATGTACACACAAGCATGCACGCCATCATATATGCATATATGTATATATATATCTGTGAATCAGTGTCTACATGTCGTATTTAAGGAAAATATTGGTAACTGATAATATATTTATCTACAACAATATACACATAAGAATGTTGTATGTATGTATGTATGTATATATATATATATATATATATATATATATATGTCACACAATCAAAGTGTAACTAAATAAATGTATGTATACATTTATTAAAGTTAATACTTTGACTGTGACATATATATTTCATACAAAAATGTAAAAACTCTTTTATTCCCTTTTAATGATACAAATAACATAACAATGACATCTAATTAACAATACAAAGCTTTAATTTGTGCTACTAAATGACAAAAATAAAACATGAACAATATGGAACAAAAACTAACCTATTCTAGATAGCGTAAATTTTATATTATCCAACATTTATGTTATTACAAACCAGGAAGAAACTGAAAGATAAAAGAAAATAACAGATGTATAAAATTAGATATTACTGATCAATGACAGAATATTTTTTAATTTCTTAAAAGCAATAAAAATATAATAAAATAAACAAGATTAATAATAAAAATCTATTAAACTACATTATATATTTGCTACCGTGCACGATAAATTATTTTGAAGAATCGGCGAATCAATATGTAAATTATTGCACATCTCTAGTACTTAATATCTAAATACAGTTGAAGGAATCCTATGACTCCATACATGCTACCGTTACATAATATCGTGTATATGCGTGAAATATACCAGACAATTATAACAATGCAAAAGAAAAGGCAGTGCTCTTTGACTGGTATACTTCCATGGAATTATCACAAGATACGATATCAACATCTAGCATCCAGACTGGGTGAAAAAGACTGAAACTATGAATATTTGGGTTAAACCTAAGTTTCATTTTTGGGGAGTTAGGGGCTGGTCGAACTCCGCGAGGCGGACTCAATGTTAATGCTGCATGTATAGAATGAGCCGGTAGACGCCATCTTGGAATTGCATAATTTGAATGTACTCCCACAGGTGTACAGGGTCCTGGGGCACAAAGAGGATTCTTTTCCACTTGGAGAGCGCTCATGACCAAAGCTGCCCTGTTATGGTATCTGAAAGATATTGGCTGTCGACTTAGCACCAGACCTGATACAGTGCTAATTTATGAAAATAAACAGGGGAGCTCAGATAATTTTAATCAAAGAAACTTAAAAAATTAACTTTTTTTTGTACGCGTGATAGTCGCATTGTCCATGTTAATATTTAATATTAATATTAATGTTTGTATAAAAATGTTAAAAAGTGTAAGTACTAAACTTCAGATGAAAAATTTTGGTAATAGATGATTTGCTTGCTAAAAAACTTACTTCTTTAATAAAAGACGAATATGTGTATCCGAAACTGTCGGAAATACAGCGTTGATCTTCGCCACTTGTGACTCAGAGTCGGAATTTTGAGTAAAACTTGTCTCGGTATTTCTCACTGGAGTCGGAGATCCTATAGTCAAGTCACCTAATCGAGTTGTCATCATACTGGTAGATTTCAACGACATTGGCGTTTTCAGCTCCTGCACATACACGCGTCTATCTATATAACAATTACAAAACTTTTGTGTATGCAAGTGTATATGTATGTATGTATATATGTGTACGTATACTGGCATATTGTAGTAACTAACTTGATGAAAAGCAGGCATGATTCATGAGGATGACTTTCAATATAAATGTTTACTTACCTGTGCACTGGGAGGTAAGAATGCTAGTTGTGGATTATGATAAGGGGACGGTGTTGGATAAATTTGTGGAACTCTGTGAGCACCTGTATAATTTAAGTGCCCACCACTTCCGCTTCCTCCAGTCTATTTATTTGTAGTATCGTGTGCGTTATCCAAATGCAGCGTGTGCATATCACAAGAATATATACATATACAGTTTATCATACACATACACGCACACGCATGCGAACGCGCACACGCAGCATATGATATGTTTCAAATGGAAATTAGAATATCTCTTCTTGTATACATAAATAACAAACACATGAATATAATCTCAAGTACGATGACGTTTTGGATAAAATATTTTAGTTTTTAAATAATGTTATATTTTTAGATTGTTAATACCGATATGTTTAATTCATTCCAATTTGATAAAATAAGAAAAAATATTTAGAAATTTTCTTATTTTATCATAAAATTATCTTCATTATTCGAGCGATATAATGGAAGAACATTTATTTTAATAAATAAAAATATTTCTTTCTAACATAATTTATGTTTCATGATTACATGAAAAATAAGTATGTTATATATAATCATGATAGATGTACATATTTTGTAAATAATTTATTTTTATAAAGTCAAAAGAGAGTTTTTTGATGTCGAATATAATGCAAAAGAGTAAAAATGTTATTTCATTTAACGCTTACAAACAGTATTTCATTTTATATAAAATATCATCAAAATTAAATTGTAAAAGGGTTAAATTAAACATCTAATTAATATGTAATATTACATGTGATTCATATATGTGATATTTAATTATCTTTAATGAAGTAATTATTAAAAATTAAATGTTATCTCAATATAAAAAATATATACATTCCGTCTGTATTTACATTCAATCTGTTCTTTCAGAAAAATTATTTACATAATTATTTACATATGAGCTGTTCTTTTATATAAGTAGAATATATCTTTAATAAATATACTAATTACAAAACATTGTCACGTATAGACTAAGTTCGTCTTATTTGCTGTCAATATTAACACTCATAAACATCATGCTGTCATCAATTATTGTTATTCACATACATAAAATTTGGATACGCTAATGTCAACTGCGATGTGCTCTCAGTCCTCTAATTGTGTTCTTTATTATATCTTTTTTTTTGTCTTCCATTCATTAGTATCTGAATTAGTAATATTGTATTTCCCTTAGTTCAAAGTACACACCACATTTCTGTTATATTATTCTTTTAAGGAATTAAATTACCTTAATATGATTACATCATATCACCCTAAAAATCATAAATAACTTTGTGAATTTTTTTTTATAAAGCGATAAAATAAAAAGTTTATTTTAAGGTTCTTATAATACAATTCTTTCAAAATAAAATCGTATTAATTTTTTCTTTGACAAAATGGAACCTTTTGCTGACTGATTCTAAAGTTACTTAATTTTTAGATTATCAAAGTGGTCTAATTTCTTGAGAAAGTGAATATAAACAAAAAATAATTATGTATTTAGTAGAAAATTATGATGTCATTGATTTACGGAAGTGCTTCAAAATTTACTGAATTAAGCAATGATATAAACATTTGCGTTTTTAGTGTAAAAGCGAGCAAGACGAACTTGGCCACAATGTGCTAGGAAACACTCAAACAATTTTAAAGAAAATATTTAATGCTTAAAAAAATGTTCACATTGTAATTTATATAAATATACCATGTGTCATAATATATAAGTGTCAGAGTTGCATATACATATATTAGAAGAAAATTAAAAGAAATCTGACAATGTATACAATATTCAAACAATCAAACATCATACATAAATACCATGAAAACATTCAATGATATAATGATATGTATAAATATTCAAATGATGTTAAATGATTAATTATCAACATAAATATTCTTTTATAATAAGGTATTAACCTTGACATTCTTTTAGTACGGTTAAATATAAATCTTGACATGAACCTTAACCTTTAATATTATACTTTTTTTCTTTATTAATAATCAAGACGGCGCAATTTTTATCAATAATGTATCCAAAGAAAATAGAAGCGAGTTCAAATAAAATAAAATTACAAATTATAAGGTACAGTAAATAAAGGGAAATCATTGAAATTGTATGATCGAAAAAAGCAAACCCATCATTATTATTTTAACTGCCGCACAAATTTTTTATAATCGGTTCCTTAATTAGTGTGCCTTACTATTATTTTTTCTATGATGCAATTTTAAGTACATTTTTAAAAATAAATTTTTCAAAATGTTAAATAAAAATCTTCGACATATCATCTCGCACGAAATGCTAGAGATCCGAGTTCGACTTCCGGCCGAAGTAATTATCGAAATATTTATCGCAATAAATTTATTTATAGATTTTCAGCACATTAACATCTGTCTAATAGGATGCCTGATTGAGCATCAAATTATTAAATTGCTCTCTCATCAATTTAATTTATCATATTATTACAGTAGTTTAGTTGTGTTTATCAGTCCGAAAAATCAATTCGGCGCACAGTGCAAATGACTACATATGTGATATATAAATTCACATGGAAATTATTTAAGCGTCTAAGATCTAACTTCGACCATTATAGGCTTCAAATTCTTAGTCTTGTGTATTCACATATACGGTCTTAATCAATCGTTTATTATTGTTAGATATTTACGTTTTCCTTTGTTGTGTTATTTTTAAATATATATAAAAAGCTACATTATGTTATTCAGTAATAAGTCAGTTATGTTTGAAACAGTATTGGACATATTATGAGAAATTTTTCTGCAATTTTTATATCATTTTAAAATTGAAATTGATGATATAGTCCTATCCTACCTTAATAGAAAATTAGAAGAAATTAAATATAAAATAGGTTCTGTAAATTTTTTCTTAAGAAGTACAAAAGTGATTTAATAATAATAAAAACATATGAAATAGATGATTGGAAATCTTATATGATCACTTTAAATATATAAATATAAATATATATTTAGATATTTTGAAGAAAAATTTTTTTGAAATAATTTAAGAAGTTTAGACTTGTTAAATTTTGTTTCTAACAAAGATAAGTATACTTTTTTGTATAAGTATACTTATACAATATACTTTACTTCCAGAAATGACATTAATTTCAAATTTCAAACAAATCACACATTTATGATTAGATATTAAATAGGAGCAGAAAATTAAATAAATGTATTATAATTAATTCCAAGGACAAAACACTTCATAAATATATAGTTTATATCTTGGTTTGTATTGGATGTTCTTTGAAAAAAAATCTGACAATATATAAATATTTAATTGTAAGCACAAAAATAAAAAAATATAACAATCATTACAAGAACTTATTAAAGTCTATCTAATAATTCTTTATATCATCAAAACAGTACAAATATGAATATGAATTTGAAAGAATGGTTATAAATAGTGGTCATTTGACAGAATGACCATTAAATATCCAATACATTGACAATGTAAATTGAAAACATGGAGGAGAAATTTGAGACTCCTAGATATTTAATTGAAATAGAATAGTAGGATCTTTCATGGCATTTTAATTCTTTCATTAGATTGATTCTCAGAGCCAATTCTTTCACTTCTATATTTAATTAAAATAAATTTATTATTCAATAAATGATGAAAAAAATATTTTAAAAATCATTATAAAATCTTTTAGCTTGAAAAACTATGTAACTTAAAATATAACGTATCACTTTTTAAGCATTTAACATTTGATTCAGAATGTAAACTTTTACGACTTATAGTTGCAACTTATAGTTGCATATGCATATATAAATTCAACTATTACAACTGACCTGCATAGGAATGTCCTGAGAAGTGGTAGTAGTAGCCGAACTCAGTGCCACTGAATTCTGAGACTGTATATACTGAGAATACTGCCAATATCTCACTCTTGGATCTTCCCATGTTGTAGTTCGATTGAAATGATTTATGAAATATCTGAAGATCACCATTAACAGTTATAAGTATCTAATTCATTGTTTCAAAAAAATATTACGTACATCAATTTTCTATAAATATTTTTATAGAACTCTACGTTAATCATAAATGTCTAATTAAAATTTTATTAAGCACAAAGCATCTCGATTAATGCATGTAGAATATTATCTATCGTTACGCTATCTTTTTCATTACTTTTTTTAACAATTTGATTGTATATTTATTTCAAGAATCGTAAAGAATTATCGAAAACCAAGTACGTACTTAGAACTGTTTCGCTTTCGTTTATAATATAAATTTATTGGTATATAGAAAGATTTCGATTTTTGGAACTCTATTAGTAAGCTGTTTATCTTTAATGAAAAGAATGAAAAGATAATTTTTAAAGTGTACTTTACGTACGGGCGACCGCTGCGAATGTCGTATCTGCATTCCCAGCCCGGAGGTAATTGACTCCTATCACTCTGTTCCGCCATTTTTCTGCGTCGTGTTGTCGTGTTCTTTCAATTGCAACAAATTATTATGTAGATTATCCTTTCTCGAGTCGGCTACTAGTTTGATACTAATACTAACTACTGTCGAAACCACAGTTCACAAACATCTATATAAATACCACAGGCTTCTATCTAAATATTACACTAGATTGCTAACTCCCTAAATTTCCATACGTAAAATTCTACCTGCGCAAATTAGATGCGTAGAATAAAGCGAGGAGCACAGAGTAACTCTTGCATAAAGCCGGTCCCACATTAGTTGCAAGCCAATCGCAAGTTTGTTGCGACAGCCAATCTGAAACTTGCATTTTAAAATCAATGCTTCATATTGGCTGTCGCAATAAATTTGCGATCGGCTTGCAATTAATGTTGAACCGGCTTAACTTGCACCGGCACACTTGCACATAGTTTAATTACACATAGTTTAATTGCACACACCACTCACATCACTCTGTTCCTAGTAATTTTCCATTGCTTCACCAATGAGATTATATTATTTTAAATTAGCTAATTAGTAATGTGAGCAATTAATATATACCCGTAAAAGAGCTGTGCAATGGCGTTATAATGAATACTTTCCAGCAAGATACACAGATGACACAGTGTAACACATAGCATATTCGACCCGAGCGAATTTGTACCAACCAAGGTTGGATTAATGACGTTGTATGCTCTTCTATTGATGAAATGTGTAACGTGAGCCAATAGTAGAACATTGTCCAATCCAAATGGGAGCAAATTCGTTCGGGTCGAAAACACTAACAGTAGCCTAGTTTCCACCGAAGATTTAATTCAGATCAGAATGTAAGACCCAACTACAGTCAAGCATTCCCTTGTCATTCGACTGTAACAGGAGAATATTCGACTGTAGTTGATTGGTTCTTACATTCTGGATTAAACCCTCGGTAAAAACTAAGCCACTGTGTTGCTGGAAAGCACTAAATGATAATGAAATTTGCGTTTAGAGTTACAAAATAGACCTGCAGCCTCTCTGTGGCTGCGGTCGATTTGGATGCTTTTAGCACTTTTAAGTAGTTCTATTCTTATTTTACATCTAATGAACAATAAAGACAGAATGATGATTACAAGCATTTAAAGCGTTTAAGCATCCGAATTGACTGCAGCCTGTATGAGGATGTATATAATTGCTCACATCATAATTGTTTAATTTAAAATAATATAATCTCAGATAAAGCAATGAAAAATTATTAAGAACAAGCCGTAAGACTATATCCACACAACTTGCATAGCCGCATAAACATATGCAGAAAGAAAATTATCCAATCGCATTTTTCTTATAAAGACGTAAAATGTGATTGAATAATTTCGTTGTTTATGCAACTATGCAAGTTTGTGTGGATATACCTTAATGCTGGAGCCCCATGAGGCGTATTTGCCGCATAATCGCGTAACCGCATAATCGCATAACCAATCAGTAATCAGTAAAGCCAGCGGCACATGATGCTTGTTTTCCTGCTGGATTAGAATTTTACCATCATCTTAATCGCGGTGCTATCAATATCAGCATCACAGCCAATATGGTGGCAGGAATAATGATTTCAACCTATCAGAAACCGTGTGTTCTGATTTCTGAAGACTTATTACAGTTCTTGAAACGAGGTGAAAATTATGAAAGTGATCGAATTTACTATAGAATACTTATAACTTCATTAGTTAACATCTAACGAGTTTGCCCATTATTATAATTTTCACTTTGTCTAAAGAAACGCAATAAACCCCCTGATGGATTAAAATAGTAGGTGTTTATAACAACAGATAAACTCATTTCTATGGAAAAAACATATATCATATTTATCTCCTACAAAGAAATCGACAAATCTGGGGAATTTTGAAATTGAACGGTAGTGTATATGTATACAAGTATTTATTTTAATTATGTACATATTTTTAATATAAATTAAACAACTATTATAATTGATTAAAATTTATAATTATTTATTAATCTTTAATGTATAAATAGAGAAAATTACATAATCCCCTTTCATTCAAAAAGATTCTATCTTTTAAAAAAATATAAACAGAAAATATAACAACTTTTTATATATCTTATTAACTTGTACATATTATTAGAAAACCTAATATTTATGGTGTTATAAATAATCATAATGATATAATTACTTAAACGCTGGAAATATATATTCAAAAGAGTATCTAAGTAAATATTGAGATAATTATCACATTCTATTTTACAGTACCTTTTTTGCTTTTATCTTTACCATACATAGCATCCAAAAATAAACCTAAAAATACTATAAGTGTACTCAACCATTGCCTAAGAGAAAGATTATTTCCAAAAATTAATATAGAGCCTAAAACAGTAAAAAATTTCCTAGTAGTAGTTATAATTGAACATGGCAGTGGACCAAATTCAGCTACAGTTAGAAATATAAAATATTGTCCAAATGCTCCAGCCATAGAAAATGTCGTTATATGCCATATGGTAGCAGGATATCTTTGAAGGAAACGAATAAATTCAAAAAGTTCTCCAGAAATAAGAATCACTGTGCTACTAAAGATAACAGACCAAAAGTTCATATTGAGCATCATGTGTCCTGATTTTGAGCTATGTTCAGCTCTCATTCGTTCCTGCACTGCACTTGTTAATCCATCCATTGTTAATGATAATAGTAATAACAATTCTCCAACTGATAATTGTGACTCTGCTTGCTTTTTAGAAACATTACCATCCTTATACATAAACAATGCGACTCCAACGACAATCAAGAAAATAAATATGTACTTTCGAATTGGATATATCTATAAAGAAAAAAATGATAATTAAAAATGATATTAAAGATAGCAAAAAATTCAATATATAAAACTATTATACTTGGTAAATAGACTTATTAAATTGCATACCTTTTTTCCTAGCAATACACCTAATATCATCACAGGTATAGGCTTGCCAGCTTTACCGATCACCTGCGTCGGATAATTGACAAACTGTAATGCCATGTTACTGCACACCATAGCAAGAAGATATGTTAGGGCAGACAACGAATAATATACAGTTCTTGTTGTATCCTCGCCTTGTTTCATCACAGTTAGCAAAATCATTTTAGCAAATATGTAATTCACCAGACACTGGATGAAAACTAGTACAAACATGTACGTAAATTTTTCCCGATTCTCCCCATCACCGTACTGTCCACGTGTGATTTTCTCTTGTAACATACCAAAGTAGAAATAGCACACAAATATGCCGGTCGAGCATATGAACAATTTAGTATATTTGCTAGTACTAACCATTTTTCAACAGATATAATATTATAAAACCACATAAAAAAAAGCCTATCTTTTGATGTGTCACTCGCGTTATTTCAATAAGGGCAAACCAAAGGATCCGAATTGAAGACTTTAAACTTTAAAGACACTATTTCATGTAACCGAGCTTTGCTGGCAAAATTCCCCCACCCCGCCGAAAACGAAGCAGCGTTCAAATCAAATCACAGACTTCTTATTACATTAGACTGCTAACTCCGTTCCTTTAACTGCTATCAAAAATTTGCTAAAGTATACGCATGCCCAAATTAAGCCCTAATCCTCATATGAGCAACAGTGCTTTGACACAGAACGCTGATTGGTGAAAAACCGGTTGTGGGGATAAAATTTACCTCCATCACCCGTTTTTCACCAATCAGCATTCGGTGTCAAAGCGCTGTTGTTCGTATGAGGATCCGGGCTAAGATTATCCTAAAACTTAACCTTTAACCTAACCTTTAACTTACCTAGACTTACTTTATTATAAAAGCACGGGAAAAACAGTGTAATACATGTTAATGCATATCAGCATGTCAGAGAATCCTCTGTCAAAGTACTGTATGGAGTGACAGGAGACATTATAATTCGCCTTCATTCGGAGGCATCTTTTAATAAATATGATACTTCGATATTATATTTGAAGAGTTCAAATATTAATTATAATCTTGTAGTACACTAAGCAATTACTCGCCTTGTGCTGATCACACCTTAGGTAAATTACACGAAAGATTACATCGAACACCAAACAAAATCAATTTTGAATGTTACTCGTAAACTGACGGCTCGAAGACAAAATAAGAATGACAATACTAAAGTAATATTAACGTCATATCTGTGTGTCATCTTTAAAAGGAATATTTTATTCAAAAATTTCAATGAAGGTAAGATTGTCAGTACAACTTATTCAATTCCCCAATATTTTTTATTTATGATTAGATAATCATTAAATTATACCCTTTCGCGTTACTTGCATGCTTTTTGCATAAGTAATATGTAAATGTATCTCAGTGCCTGTCTTCAGAAATTCTATTTATTCCATTTATCATAAAATGATGAAACTTTTACTTATGATATTTTTCTAGAGCAAAAATTTTTACGATTTATAGTAAACTTCAATAATGAATTTTTTCAACTTGGTTTGTCAAAATAGAATGTAAGAGAATAAGATTATGATATAACTTTGACATAGTTGTGATAATTGTGATTGTGTTTCAGATACAATATTTCTTTTAGCACGACTTATGTTTATTTCTGATTGACAAAGATGATTGTTAAAAACAAATCCTGTCGATTGGTAAGTAATGAATGCAATTCTAAACTATATTATAGGAAATTTAAACTTCTGATTGTACTATTATTTTATTTTGCATCAATATTTTAATTTATATTCTGATTAAGTGTTAAATTTATTTAATTTTGTTAATATGATTTATATGATTTAATTATGCAGTCACATGAATGTGTAGTTGAAGGCTAATCTTACAATTTCTACAGAAAGTATTAGTAAATTTTAGTAGAGATTTTACTTTCATTATATACATATATAAATTTTGTTAATTCATTTATTCTTTGAACTACTGTATAATATATAATTATATGCTTTATTCCAAATCTAAATTCACATAACATTTACAATAATCTGTGTAAAGTTTGATATACAAGGTGCAATAAAGTTTAAGTTTCCAGATATAAACAGATGTAAAGAGATAGTTTAAAATAACAACTACTTTAATTTTTTTAAATAATTTTTTAATTTTTTTTAATTATATTACTATAATAATATTCTAAATATTTTTCTTTAAAATTATTTATAATACTGTGTATTATATCATTCTTTATTACTGATAAATTTTTTTGCACGCAAGTTTTATTTCAAATAATCACTTTATTTTCAATTTGAAAAATAAAGGTAATTAATCAATAATTATTTTTTGCTTTGCAGTATTAAATTATTTTAAGGATAAAAATTTAGAATGTTTATAGTAGTATAGAGAGATTAATTCATTGTTCTAAAAAATATATTAAAATATAGAGCGATTATATTGAAAAATAATTTATTATCTTTTTTTTTATTTTCTTGAGCTAGAAAAATTTTTGAATATTGCTATATACAATAAATTCAGAAATACTCTGCATATTATATTGTTTAGTTTCTTTTTTTTCTATTATTTTTTTTTTTAGAACACTTAAATTAAAGTGAACACAAATTTCATCAAGATGGCAATTGGAAATATTATCTGTGGAGTAAATACTCCAAAAGTGAAGAAAAAGAAAGTTAAGGTATTTTTTTTTAATTAACGTATTGTGTTGTATTATTGTAATTTGTCAAATACAATTTTGATTTTAATTTAATTGAACTATTATTATAATTTTATTTTTGAAATTGTTTGATGATTAATACGATATATTTTTATAATAATAATGACAAAAAATTACACTATAAAAATTTTTAATATATTTTTAGTTAACATTGCTTCTTTTCTGACTGCAGCTATTGTATCCTTATATTTTTCAAATTGTAGACAACTGAGCGTAGTTGGATAGAGGCAACATTTCAAAAGAGGGAATGTGCAAAATTTATCCCAAGCAATGAGGATGAAAATAGGTAGGACTTCCTGTAATGAGTATGTATATGTACAAAGTGTTTCAGGATTTAACAGACAAACTGTGAGAACATATTTTACTAGTGGAAGTAAGAAAAAGATATTATATGAAGTTTGATTAGAAATACTCTATTACAAAGTTATAAATAAGTATTGAAACAGAACATGAAATAGGAAACACGGATTTTTCATTGCGCAGAATATGAAAGTGTATGTTTTGCATGGAAAGGTCAAACGTTTTTATCTCGTATGTATATTCATATCATATTTACTATCTTTAAGCGATTTAATAATCATTTCGATCTATGCATAAATGATCATTCTCTGAGACAACAGCTAGACTCGAAAAGAATAGCTATTAGATTTCTATTCTTATGAAATAATAATTGCCATCATTGTGCCAAAATGCCACCAATATGTTCCATTTCATAATATTAGTTTATAACTTGATAGTAAAATATTACTAAAACTTTATATAACTTTTTTTTTTCATTTGTAAAATATGTCTTCATAGTTAATTCATTAAATATTGAAACATTTGGGTATAGAAAAAACAATGGTATGAAAGCGAGTGGTGCTCGTTTGCTAAAAATTGTATACTATGAATTCTATACTATAAATTGTATAACATTTTCTACGATTACAGATTAAAATTATTGTAGTAACACATTTATGTTTTATTGTATAATAAATGATTCTTGATACTTTATATCACCAAAATGCAGCGTGTGCCATGGAATGTGGCTCATTTTTAATTAATACTAAGAATGGACACAAATTCATTGCTTCTCATTGATTAGTTTGTTTTATTCCTCTTTTGTCATTAGTTCGCAAACCAATAAACATTTTTTGCATGTCATTTCAGCACTTGATTTATCATATTTTTTAAATTTAAGATTGCTAAAACGGAAATTCGCCGTTCTTTTCGGGACAGAGGCTAACAAGAGCCATTTTACTTTATCAAAAAAATATTGCATTCATGTCATAGCAACAAAGCTGATTTTTATTTTTTTATTATTATATATAATATAAAAATATGATAAAGTGACATGACAGACTGTCATTTTATCACTTTTTATATCATAAATAGAAAGAAAAAATCATCTGCTGCTGTGGTACGAAAGCACTACTTTTTTATGGCTTCTGTTGACCCTTATTCTACTTGTCAGCTGACAGACTATTGTTTTAGCATTTTTAAAAATAAAAATAATGTTAAGATACAAACAATAAATTAAGTTTGCTGAAATCGTACGACAAAATGTTCACTGGTTCCTGAACTATACGTCATCATATTTGTCATCATATTATTATGATTAGATTGTGTCTATTACTATGAGTTATAATTTCTGTTTTGATATATTTTAATTACAAATTTTCGATCATATTTATATCTATAATTTGCGTTTTTTTATCCACTTATTTATTGATTTGATTTATTTTTTTTGTTTCATTCTATTTATAGGTTTGTACAAATACAGGGCGATAAGAATGCAGAATATGATGTAATTACTACTTCCAGGTGAGACTCATATACATCTTGAGTTAACTTTTTTGAACTTATATTCTTTTTTCTTTCATAACTTTGATAGTAATGTTACATATTTGATGTAACATTCTTGTTGTAGCAAATTTTTTAAGTACAGATGTTTCCATTCTTCTAAATGTATATTCTTCTTGCGTCATGCCCTTTCATTATACGAATTTTATCATACTTAATTATTATTTAATTACATTACATTAACAATTCTTTTTATGTGGCATTTATATCTTGTAATTTTTTTCCACATAAAAAATTTATATTTGTATATGACATATGGTATTAAATATCATTTAAAAAAATATATATATATATACACATATATATATGTACGTAAGTTACTCCGAAAGTTTCTGCAAAATCATACAAAAACATAATTTTTAAATTGGCTTATTTATTTTAAAAAATTCTCTTCTTTACAACGAATACACTGTTCTATTCCATAAAACCAATCGTCAAAGCATTTTGTCCATCTTTCTGTAGGCACCTCAAACATCAGATTTTCGAACGCCTTCACCACCACATCTGACCTGTTAAACTTCAAACTACACATTTTATTCTTGGTATATGGAAATAGGAAGATGTCACCCTGATGTATCAATTAAGATGACACACTCTGTATATACAGGGTGATTAATTTCAATCTTAAGGATATTCGAAAATATGCAATTTTACTAAAGAACATTCTAAATAAAAGGTGTATAATATAGAGAGGGATATCATTGTATTCTTGAGGTAATTCAGAGATGAAACTCTAACATAAAAATGTCAAGACTATAATAGTTTTTAAATTAATAGTGATTAAAGTTCTAATCACAGAACTAACATTTCGCGCGCTCGAGCATAATGTATGTCAAGTGGTAAAGATGCTCCACGAGGGCTCTCTCAACAACTTCAAGATTATTATATAAATATATTTTTATTAAAAAATTATTCTTGCTTTTATATGGAATTTATTTGTACGTGCATTATGTATAATAAGTATCGACACATATCCAGAGTTGCCATCGACTTGGAAAATCGAGAAAGAAAAATCATGGAAATTTAAATTAATCATGGAAAACCTGAAAAAGTCAAAGAAAAATATAAAATAGTTTGAAATTTTGAACTTTGCTCAATTTCCTTTTAAAAAACGCTTTTATTTGAAACAATTGTTTTTTAAATAATCTAGCTAACATTTACAATCAAATACTGATTTTCTTAATCCGTATTGCGAACTATATACTAGGCCACGCATCAGTCATTAGATTAAAAGAAATGTAATTATTCTTTTTTTAAATGTAGAAAAAATTGAACATTTTACAATGTCAAGTTTATTTTTTGTTTTAATTTTCATACAGTTTAATACGAAACTTAATTCACTTTACTTAAACTTTGTTGTAATTAAGATCCACATTTTATTAAATATATTTTTTAGTTTAAACTATGAAGTTAAAATTAAAATAGTCAGAATAATTCTAATAAGAAAATTAAAATTTATATATTTTATTCACAGTATTTTCCTTTAATCACCTTTTTCCGTTATTATTGCATTGTTTTTTTCAATAGTCATTTACTTCTGTTGACCTGAATTTACATCCAAAATTTCATTATGCTGCTAAGTTTCTAAATCTAAATGTATGTTGTTTTTAATAATATAGGACAGCTTTTTTTACAATCCCTTCTTCTAAATGTTAAAATATGTATTTGATATTGGCCATGGAAAATTTTCCACTAAAAAATTTGGAAAAGTCAGGGAATTTCAAAATTTATTTTTTGTGGCAACCCTAAATATCAAAATGTTAATTTAATAATAAGATATGAATATATCAAAATAAATTCATAACCATATTCGTGTGTTTTATACGATAAACATTTTTGTAATTTGTAATAATATATAAGTAGATTAATTTTTGATGTAAAAAGAGTTCAAAAAATATAGAGGCAAGGCTAAAATATGCGTTAAAATATCTATTTATCTCTGATGCAATTATATCCAAAAATACATGTCGTTAAAATTCATAAAGAGAGTGAATCGATGTACACAATTCTTACTTATAATTAATATGTATAAGCAATGAATTATTTAATATTTAAATACTTGGTACTCTTTTTAAAGTTTAATTTATAGCATTTTTAATACATAGAATACACACACAACAAACCAAATTATAAGTCGAGCAGCGGTCGATATTGGATCGTGGTAGCTAATAATATCGAGTAATATTGCCTAATAATAATACTTTTATGTAAATTTTTAAATACATTCCACAGTTTTACAAACTGCCGACTACTATCGAACTTGAAACGCAATTTTAAAGACGTTGAAATAATACAATATAAAATTGATTTCGGAGACATTATTTAATTTAAAATATTAATATAATATCAACTAAAAAAAGGATTTATTTATACTCAAGAAAAACTATATTATTTATGCATAAATAAATATAAATAATGCCTTTGAAATCAATATTGTATTGTATTATTGCGTATGGCGCGCGTGCGCGTGTTTACACACATTATACGCACCTGTTTATAAATAAGATATTAAACTTAAATAATAAATTACTTATTACGTATATGTTTAAATAATAAACTTGAATAAAATATTAAACTTAAAGTGTAAAGATATAATAAATGTTTTCATACATGATATAATTTGTTTTATTGTTATAGATGTTGCTGTGGCTATTCATACACCCATCATTGCGGAACTGGGGCTGACGTGCAAAGTTACAGTCTTAGTGAAAACAGGGAAAAAGATTATGAACAATGGTCTCCGGGAAAAAATACTCGTCCCTTTCCCACTGATGCATATGGTACCATAGAATTTCAAGGTGGTCCACATCCTACAAAAGCACAAGTATATATTCAATGCTTTTTATATTATTAATATTATGATAACGTTTTTATAATTATAATTATTATAATTAAGTCATAAGTGAGGAATTGACGTTGCACATATTTCTTGTAGTATGTAAGATTAGCTCATGATACACGACCGGAACCGATTGTACAGCTATTATGTCGAGAATGGAATTTAGGATTGCCCAAATTATTAATTACAGTACATGGTGGTCGGTCAAATTTCGAGCTCCAACCGAACTTGAAGAAAGTTTTACGTAAAGGCTTATTGAAAGCCGCTAAAACCACAGGAGCGTGGATATTTACAGGGGGAACAAATACAGGTACATTTCTATTCATTAAAATTATATCTAGTAATAGTTTTGATAATTTTAATTTTTTAATGTGTTAATTCTTGTAGGTGTTACACGACAAGTCGGTGATGCATTATTGTTAGAACGTTCTCAACGACAAGGTCGCGTAGTAAGCATAGGTATTGCTCCTTGGGGAATTTTGGATAAAAGCCACGAATTAGTTGGTCGCGGTGGAGAAGTATCATATGATTGTGTCTCTTCACCATGGTAAGATTGCATATTTACAATGTAAAGATATTATTGATGGGATTTTGTAAAGTGTATTTGTGTGATTTTGCAGTTTTCTTTATATTTGAATTTACAGGACTAAATATACAGTATTAAACAGCCGGCATGCTTACTTTTTACTAGTAGATAACGGTACTGGTGGTCGATACGGTGCAGAAATTGTTCTCCGCAGAAGATTAGAAAAATATATTTCAAATTTGAAATTGCAACCATGTAAGCGTTACAGATTTATGAATTAAAATTTTATAATCGAGGAGCTCTAATTTATCGATGTTTCTAGATACACACAGTAGTATACCAGTAGTCGCATTAGTTATTGAAGGTGGTACGAATACAATCCGTGCGGTTTTAGAATACGTGACGGATGATCCACCTGTACCCGTAGTAGTTTGTGATGGTTCGGGACGCGCAGCTGATTTAATTGCTTTTATGCACAGGTAATGACGAATTCGCATGTTATATTTATACATATTTTTAAAAAATATATAATCATGTATATTTACGAAGTATACTTTTTATATAGATGGAGAGATGGACAAACTGGTGATGGAGAAGGACCATTGGAGGGAGTTAAGGAACAAGTTTTAGAAACTATTAAACGTACTTTTCAAGTTTCTGCCGAACAAGCGAGTCAGTTGTGTTCAGAACTTTTGCAGTGTACACGAAAAAAACATTTGGTATCAACATTTTCTAGAAATAAAATTTAGCTTTATATTTCATGTTATTATAAATTGAAAATTCTTTAATTATAAGTGAAAATTATATTCTTATAGATCACTGTGTTTAGAATATCGCAAGATAGGCCGCAAGAGCTCGATCAAACAATACTGACAGCTTTGTTTAAATCGAAACAATTATCTCCAGCTGAACAGTTGTCTCTTTCTTTAATATGGAATCGCGTGGATATTGCTCGAAGTGAAATCTTTGTCTATGGTCAAAAATGGCCACCCGGTGCTTTAGAACAAGCTATGATGCAAGCACTTCAACACGATAGAATAGACTTTGTGAAACTTCTTCTGGAAAATGGAGTATCCATGCGGAAATTTTTATCAATACCTCGTCTTGAGGAGCTATATAATACGGTAGGTCAGTTTTATTTTTGTAGCGACATTTTTCTTAGTAAACAATTTAAATATGGATAAATCTGAATATGAATAACATATATTACTTGATATAATAAACAATTATTTTTTAATTATTATAAATTTATATATTTTTTCATATTTATTTATTTGTGTATGTATGCGCATGAAGGCCTTGAAGAAAATTATTGAAAAATTATACGAGTATGCTGTCTGGAATCTTTGATTCTCCTTGAAATATATTGTTAAACACAAAAATTTAAGAAACAGGGATTTTTTATATGTGTCTATTTTTAATTTTAAGAGATAAAATAATCTTTTAAAGATAATTATGTGTATATTTGATTCTAAACAATTATCGTTGAAATGATAAGGTATATGTAAAAGTGTTTTAGACAAAACTTTCATAATTTTTTTATGTTTTTTACAGCTAGTATTAAGATTTTTGTTTAATAATATATGTTAAGAAAAGTCAAATCGGTTTTGGCGAAATCCTTTTAGTTAATGGAAAATTGGATTACTATAATTTTTGAACATACGTGGAGCATTTATATATTATATATTTCGTTTTTTTTTTTTTTTTAATTAATTAGAAAGAAGGCCCATCGAATACATTGGGTTACATCTTGCGCGATGTACGGCCGAATATTCCACGGGGTTACATGTATACATTGCATGACATTGGTCTCGTAATTAACAAGCTAATGGGTGGAGCGTATCGCGCACAATATACACGGCGAAGATTCCGCATGATTTATACGAAGGTGATGAAGAGATCTGGCGGTGGACATCAGCAGCATATGCACCGAAACAGTTGCGCTCCGAACTGTAATACGCGTTATTACACAAGTTCCAGTGGGAAGTCTGACAATTTGACCATGAGTCTACTTGCCGAGACATTACCGGCTAATCGTGATACCCCTCTCTTTGATTATCCTTTTAATGAGTTGCTTATTTGGGCCGTGTTAACGAAGCGTCAACAAATGGCTTTGTTGATGTGGCAACACGGAGAGGAGGCATTAGCCAAAGCGCTTGTCGCGTTAAAACTATACAAGGCGATGGCACACGAAGCGGCTGAGGATGATTTAGAAACTGAAGTTTACGATGAATTGCGCGGTTACGGCAAAGAATTTGAAAACATTGGTATACATAAATACGAAATGAATGATTAATTGTAGATATGAAATATATTACATAATTAACTGTAAATTGTGCGTTTTTTTTTTTTCAAATATTAGCGGTCGAATTATTGGATTATTGCTACCGACAAGACGACGATCAGACGCAGCAACTGTTAACTTCCGAACTTCAAAATTGGTCAGGGCAAACATGCTTATCACTAGCGGTTACAGCAAATCATCGGCCATTATTAGCGCATCCTTGCAGTCAAATTATCTTGGCCGATTTATGGATGGGTGGCCTTCGTACACGTAAAAATACTAATTTAAAGGTTAAATTGATTAATCTGTTGAAACTAATCTCATTTCTATTAAATAATCGAATTTAATATCGAATCTAAAACATGTATGTATTTAAAATATTCTTAGGTCGTTATGGGATTATTTTGTCCTCTATATATAACTCGACTGGAGTTTAAAAGTAGAGAAGAATTACAACTAATGCCCCAAACACAGGAAGAGCATCTGATAGCTTTAGAAGATGAGAAAGAAGATAGTGATTCCGAACACAATGTACCAGCAGGACCAGACATCGAGGTAATTATTTTGAATCTTGGAACTATAGTATGATGAGTTAGTCATAAAAATTCCAGATACTCTTAGATAGTTATATATGTTCTGATTACACAAAATTTTTCATGAAATTGCAGTAACTTATTAACATTACATAAAATTACGAAATAAATTATATTAATTACATTAATGAGATTACTATGAAATAATATAATTTGATATATCCACTGTACAGAGTTAGTTAAGATTATGTCAATCCTAAAATACGGAGAAGATATTTTATTATAATTTACCGCAAAATTCGCTATAAATATTATGTTTAATGAAGATTATGTTTAGTGAGATAAACGTGAGGCAATTTAACAACGTATTAAATAACATTATATAAATAACATGATAGAAATTTTTTAAATATACAAGACATTTTATGAAAGATTTAATAAAAATTATCAAGCAAATTACAAATAGTTTTAATGGAAAATATGATAAAAATCATAAAAGGGGAGCAAATCATGACTTTGACATATGTTGTCAAGGTCATGGCCTTGAGTGACCTCCAACAGGTTTGAGCTGTTGCTCAAATCTCTCTTCGTTAAAAAGTTAACAAGAAAAGATTTTAAAAAATAATGTTTTATTTTGCCACATACAATATTTAGGATTATTTCACACTCTTTCTTACTTATGTAATTCTACATCTTGAATCATTCAAATATTAGGTGATCCGGAATTTCGATGGGTACCGTATACTATAATGAATTAGGAAAGTATATATATATATATATATAGAGAGAGAGAGAGAGAGAGAGAGAGAGAGAGAGAGAGAGAGAGAGAGAGAGTATATTTGTTTATTACTAAATTGAAGATTAAATCCTTGATTTCATTTATACCAATGTTAATTTTTAGACCAAATATGCATATTTATCAATTTCATGTTTTATAAAATATGCAAACGTTTATCGTAAACATTTGATAATTATTACTCTATTCAACTTTGTCTTATTTCTATTATTTGTCATGCTATTTTCTTATAAATTGTTATATAAAATTGAATTAAATTTCTTTCTACCTTTTCTCGGTAAACATTTCAAATTGAATCAATATTTATTTAACTATTTAATAAGATTTAAGAATATTTTCAGTATATGAACAGTTAATTTGAATAATTCTAAATTATTTATGCTTTTCTGTAGGCTTTAATTAGCAATGAACACAATACAATAATCAAAGAGACAATTGTTCAAGAGAATGGAAAAGTACTAACGGACATTGATGATGAAATACATCGCGCTTACGGTCTTCGATCTGAATATTATGATAACAAAACAACCAGACCATTAAAATTGAGGAAGAAATTATACGAGTTTTATACTGCTCCAATAACAAAATTTTGGGCAAACGCTGTAAGTAAGAATATTTATATGTATTTATTGTCTTAATGTTTATATGTAGATGATATATATTTGTATATTTATTTATTGACATATTTATGTTTATTAATATAAATGGTTGTAATAAACAATATGTAAAATAAAAATACTTCTTTTGTAGATTGCATATATTATTTTTCTGCTTTTTTTCTCATACTGCATTTTGGTGCACATGGATGATCATCCGTCATTAGCCGAAATGTATGCTATTGCATATATTTGTACTCTTGGATGTGAAAAAATACGAGAAATAGCAACCTCAGAACCTGCGATGCTTTCACATAAGTTTAGCGTGTGGGCATGGAACATGTGGAACCCCTGTGATGCCGCTGCTATTATATTTTTTCAAATCGGACTAGCATTACGTTTGCGACATTCGACGTTAGATGTAGGTCGCGTCATATATTGTGTTGATTGCATCTATTGGTATTTACGAATACTCAACATCCTTGGTGTCAACAAATATTTTGGTATGTTTGAAATATTAAATTAAAAGTAATTTGATTTTACTTTTTATATAAAATGATTATATATATGATGATTTAGAAGAAAAGGGGGGGGGGACAATATTCTGGAAGGTAACAGTATCGGACATTTTAAGCAAAAATGTTCATATTAACATCTTACTCTGAACGATTTCCGAGATAATTTGAATGTATTGAAAATCTTGGAAAATATTTGTATAAACACAATAACATTGGAATACTGCGCGTAGTAAAACATTGGCAGTATTTTTCAACAATAGTAATAGCACTACCATCGTAGAGACATAATAATACGTAGCATTTCTACATATGCGGCATTTGTGCACGATTAGGAAAGTTACTTTGTAAAAATAACTAGTTACAATTACAGTTTTTTTTTCTTTCAAAGGGTAATTAGTTTACAAATTATTCCAGTAACACATGTTGATCTTATATACATTCTTTAAACGTTTATAGAACATTAGATACATTTAGAAAACATATATAAAATATATATAAATCAATAGGTGTTACCTGGCTATCGACTTTTGGGTTACTTTTTTGTCATCATTACAGAACAATATAGGTGATATTGATATTATTAGGACCAAGAAAAATATTGATTTATGTTTTTACATGTTATACAATCTTATTTAAAAGACAAGAAAAAATTAAGTCAGAAATACATAGGAAAACGTAAGCGTAAGCGATTACTATGCTAGACAGATCATTTTCGATATAGGACAAAAAGTCTGATTGCATAGAAAGAAACGAGAAAGAGAAGAAGCTCCGAAATTACAAAATAATTAGAAAGGATCTTACGATATAATTAAAAAGCTAAGGGAGGTAATTTTCGGAATTCGGAAGTCAATTTAGACACAAGTATAGTTCGTACGGATAGGTTTGCTCCTTTTATTGAGAGACGATAATTGATTAAAGAGTTTTTAAAGAAAAAGGAAAAAACAATAGAGAATCTTTTTCTTTTATAAAAGCAATAGAATTTTATCTTCGGCTTTTTTTTATTAGTTGAAAAGAACGGAGGAAAAGCGTTGCTGCTTATTGGAGAAGATGAATGGGCGGATTTCGACTAATTCATCCGCGAAAAAAGTCCGAACTACCATTCATGGAGACAAATATCATTATTAGTGTTGGCCGTTAAAAGAAAAGTTTAACTATCCGGAGATGAATGGAGTAGACTTAGAAAACTGATCGTAGAGTAACAATTGGTTGAAAAAAGATCTTATCAAATGTAATCTTTTGGAACTATTTCATCTTCGATTTTTGATCCGATTTTTCCGAGGATCTTTGGGTTAATTCCGAGACAGAGACTTGGAAAGAGGTATCATGGAATTTTTCTCTTCTTGTTTGGACGAGAGAGCTTTAAAGCTAAATCATTACAAACTGTATGTCATCGAATTTCGGAGAGCCTGCAACTCAAGAATTTTGGAGGAGTTTCTGAGAAGGAGCAAAAAGTCACACTTGATAGAAATCTAATGAACATTGTTGAACTTTTAGAAAAGAAGAATCTATGCCGCTTGATCTATGCATCGATTTTTTAGAAGTTAAGCAATTGCAAATAATCGTATAACATATTCTTATTTGTTTCTTCAATAAGCTGCTTGCGTCTCATTATATTCTTGAAAGAAAGTGAATTATAAAATATTTATACCTCGATTTAAATTTGTCTAATTTTTGACAAATATTATTTAGAAATTTTGTTCTGACAAAACTATTGCGTTATGGCGAATCATTTTATGATACCATTATTACACAATGATTTCTTAATGTGCCTATCGGGGTAAAAAATCATTCGAAATAGAGCATAGTACAGAACGCAGTTTATACAAACATTTTTACTTAAAATGATCGATGTTATCACCCAGAATATTGATCTTGAATCATTCTCTCTATAGATATATAAAATGACTATCTATCTATATATATAGATGTTCAAACAATTGAATGTGACTAAATATACTAAATATATATTT
>NW_017305778.1:110678-111975 GCF_001594115.1 Trachymyrmex septentrionalis | reverse complement strand
ATAATTCTTATATGTGATAATTTTTTATTTTTGTAGGTCCTTTGGTAACCATGATGGGAAAAATGGTTAAGAATATGATATATTTTGTGGTGCTTTTATTAGTTGTACTTATGAGTTTTGGTGTAGCTAGGCAAGCTATATTGCATCCTAATCTTGCACCAGAGTTGCGTATAATACGAGATGTACGTATACATTTTTTACTTCATACATTTTTATACTATATATAAAAAAATTACATCTAAAAAAATTTGTACATATCTTTTTTTTAATTGAAAAAGTTTATACACATATAATTATACTTTTTTGACAGATATTTATGCAGCCATACTTTATGCTGTATGGAGAAGTGTACGCGAGTGAGATAGATCCTGATTGCGGGGATGAGCCAGGAATGGATTCGTGTCTTCCAGGTCGTTGGATCGCGCCTTTTGCAATGGCCGTGTACCTTTTAGTTGCCAATATTTTGCTGATAAACCTGTTAATTGCGGTGTTTAACAATATTTTCATTGAGGTAAATGCTATAGCTCATCAAGTCTGGATGTTTCAACGGTTTACCGTCGTTATGGAATATGAACAAAAACCGGTGTTGCCGCCACCGCTTATAACGATTTGCCACATATATTTACTGCTGAGATATTTTCTGAAACATATTACACAAGGTAAAAGTGGCACTGGCGAGACCTCTGACAATGGACTGAAATTGTTTCTGGAGGCTGATGACATGGAACGACTGTACGACTTTGAGGAAGATTGCGTCGAGGGCTATTTCCGTGAGCAAGAACTGAAGTTGCAAATGTCAACAGAGGAGCGTGTGAAAATTACAACAGATCGAGTAGAGAACATGCATCAAAAAATTGAGGACATCAATAAAAAAGAAAGCAATCAGAACGTGTCTCTTCAGGTATATATAATTTATATCCTAGAATGTTTATAACCTAGAAAAACTTAGTAAACCTAAAATTTTCAGACGATTTTTTTATCCTAGAAAAGGATGAAAAAATCAGGGATTTTCATGAAATTCTATTTTCATGAGATTTAGGAAAATTTTTTAAATTTTATTTTTTAATAATCGAAGCATAGTGTGCTTGAATTGGAAATTGTATAAATTTATAAGAAATGTTTAGGCACGAAAAACTACTTTGATTATACTATTTTTCACTTATGTGTTTACTTTTAAAATTCTGACTGTTTCTGAAAACGTTATTTCTTTGATCATTCTTTTTTAATACAAAATGTTGACAATCAGTTAGCAATAATTAGCATATATAGTACATCTGTGTATAATATTTATATGTAA
>NW_017305778.1:99538-110578 GCF_001594115.1 Trachymyrmex septentrionalis | reverse complement strand
ACTTATGTGTTTACTTTTAAAATTCTGACTGTTTCTGAAAACGTTATTTCTTTGATCATTCTTTTTTAATACAAAATGTTGACAATCAGTTAGCAATAATTAGCATATATAGTACATCTGTGTATAATATTAATATGTAATATTAATATGTAATATTAATATTAATAAATTAGTGTAAAGAAAACACATAAATTTGCTTATTTACAAAATTATTTATTTTGTCCATATATTTTTTTTTTAAAACGACTATGTGTTTTCTTTATATCAACTGATTCGTTTCATTATTCTGTTCATAAAAGTATTTGGGTATTTATGATTATCAAAAAATTAATAGTTTACGAGTTTACATATTAACATTTTATGATAACATTTTAGAATAAAGTATAACATCTCAAACTATTGGTTCTTTGATACTTCTACCTTAATACTTTTATATGCAGAATAATTATAGGAATCATATTGTGTAAAAAAATTCATATAATTTTATTTTTAAAAATGAAGTTGACCTTGAAATATCCCCAACGTTCTACCCATAAAATAATTGTTTTCACTATTTGATGTTCCCTTTTATACTGAACACATTGATATAAATTGTTTCTTCATATATCTTCAAATTTCGCTAACAATAAAATCGATCATTTTATATAAATCACTCTGTACATACAGAGTATTATCGTATAAGTGATCATTCCATACACTAACAGAGATATAGACCTAATAAATAATAAATATAATATCAAATTAAACTTTATTGTAAATACAATGATTACTGAAAAAAAAATTATTTATGTTAAAGAACGAAGAGATATGTGCATAATTTTGCACGCTAACATAAATATCTTGAAATAATAAAAGTTGTAATACCCTTTCTAATAAGTAGAACGATGTATGATATAACAAAATTATTTTACAAATTATACAAGTTATTTCGGTTTAAAATTTGGCAAACGACTATCTTTTTAATTTCGGCCCTGCGGTGTAGCCAACTTCCGACTTTTGCTTTGATGATTAACATGTAACATGTTCTTATCCCAGAAAGTAAAAAAATTATTACTATGATATTATTAGAGCGATATTCTATAACGTGTAACGTTTTCAAATATGTTATATTTAACGTTGTACACAACATCATTATGAGCAAATTTTAACACTTATTTTTTGAAAGTTTCTTTAATATTGATGTTCTATCATGAAATAACATTAAATGTTGCATTAATAATAATGAATCAACATCTTTTAGAAACGTTGAATTACAATATTGTAAAATGTTAAAAAAATAGCAATGTTCAATATTCGTTAAAGTAATGTCTTATAATTCAATATTCAAGAATATTGATTCAACATTTATTTAATATCGCATAAACATCCAAGAATATTAGGTTTCTAAATTAATTTTTAATAAAACTAAATGAAATATTTTCAAAATATTTTATTTGCTTTCATCTTGGAGCGTCTAGGTCACTTTCTAGAAATCACAGGAAAAGTAATATACAGGGTGTCCCAGACCTACGGGATCACCTCTCGTGAATATGTATTATAAATCGGAGTGAACTGAGTCGAAAAGTCCTATATCATTTTGTAATTTCGCAATACTTTAAGAGATATTAATTTCTAAAGATTATCGCGGATAAGCACGTAACTGCGCGTTATTAAAAATTAAAATTCAAGGGATATTCATTGTTTAGTAAAAATGTTTATAATAAGCTCGATACTCTTCTCGTGGAAAAATGGGATATGACAGTAATCCTCTATCAATATAAAAGAACCCTATCAATTAAGCTCATGATTACGCCTAATTTATGGCATATAGAATGGCACGAGAAATAATGTAAATGTGCCGAAAAAAGGATTTGTGATACCAATCATGTATCAACTTATTATCGTTCTTGGTTAAGGTCAAATCAAGGAAATTTAAACTGTCGCTTTCTAACTCCATGGTGAACTTTAGTCTTGGATGGTATCCATTAAACGTATTCAGTAGTGCACCAACATTTTGATCCTGTGTTGAGAGAGCAATGTCATCCACGTACCTGAAGTAAAATCCCAAAGTAAACATAATTCAGTTTCAAAATCGGAAGATCAAAAACGGGTGAGAAAACCACCGATTTTGCGGTCACTTTACATTTTCAAAAAATGAATAGTTTACAAAATATTTTATGTTCATGTCAATATGTGCCGGAATAAAACGTATACTTATAACATATTTTGTAAACTATTAATTTTTTGATAACTAGAACTCTAACATTTATATATAGAATAATTAGGAGAATATTACGTCAATCGTTAAAATCATACAATTTAAAAAAAAAAAAGATGACCTTTAGATCTTTGAAGTTCAAAGCTACTATATCTAATAAAGAAACGTTATCATCATAAGATAACTGCTTCTGAATCATATAATTTTTGTTAGATAATTTTGACTCTTACTCTCATGGCTTTAAAGATATTTAAGATGGCAATAGTTATTGCTTTATCCTGTATAGTTTAAATAGTTTCTATTATGCACTTATATGGAATACTAAAAGAAAATTCAAACTTTTAAGAATCTATAATATTTATTGAAAGAAATGATAAATGATTTATTAATATATAAAAATTAATATTAAAATAGAAGTAATATTCAGTTTTAATAATAGAGAAAATGTAGATAAATATAATTACATTTGATATATATCAGGATATATCAGAAACTCGCAAAATATTCATTTTTTCTTAATTATATTTTAATATTTTTACTTTAATATCTTTATGTACAAAGATAATCGTGCATTTATATAAAAAGAGATACAATTCTCTAAGATACTATCAAGCCATCTATATCAAAACCGAGGCTATATTTTAAAATTCATTGTCAGCGCCGAAAATGTGTACTGCACGCAACATAAACTACAGATTTTTAGCGCTGACAGTGAATTTTTTGGAATACAATACGAGAATTATCTTTATGATCAATTTTTCTTATATTAATGGAAAATTGTAATTTTTTTAGTGAATACTTTATGTTTCTCGATTTTTATACTTTTCTTTTTACTTATACAACACCATTTTTATATTTACAGGCTGTCGAATTTCGTATCCGCAAATTGGAGGAGTTGAGTCAACAAACTTTAGCACATCTCGGGGTGATTCATCGTTTCATGGCGACGTACATGCCTAATGAAGAACTAGTCGGATTAGGAGCGTTTGACAATATTCGACAGCGTCGGGTATCAGAGCGATCGGAGGCTCTGTCCGAAGCGGATTCTCACACGCAGTTGTCTACAGTCGCACGACGCAAAAAATTTTTACGATCTCTCACCGACGCTGCTTTCCTAAATGTTAATCATCCGATAGACGATGTTCTCAAGGCCGAAGTTATGACTTCCCGTGAAAATCTTAGTAGACATGACTCTTCCGTAAGCATACACGCTCACGTCGATCAAGACGATGTCAAGATATCTAAAAGCTTGGAAACGGAAGGCAGCAAAGACATCTCCGAAGGCGAAACAATCGGCAAGAAAGAAATACCGTCCGAGAGAGGAATGAGCCGAGATACTAGCAGAGAAGTAAGTAGAGAAATTAGCATGGAAGCTACCAGTAGAGAAGTCAGTAGGGAGATCAGCAGAGAGGCTAGTAAAGAAGCTAGCAGCGAGAATCCGTCCTCCGACATCAAACAAGATTCAACAGAGCGTATACTCGGACAAGATTCTGCGGAGCGTGGTACATTCAAGCTGAACAGTAGAACTCGATCGGAATCCGATGATTTTATGCTGCTTCCACCCCCAAGCACTCAGAGAGGCGTAACGTGGGCGGAGCCTCGCGTGGCTGTGATTCCGTCGTCTGTCACTTCAGCTGGTAACATGCAAAGATCGATTTTATTAGCAATGCGCGCCGAATATACTAGCATCACGGATGAGCTGGAGAGTTATTGTGGTCTATTGAGCCCGCCAAGAACACCACCGGTCTCACCGCCACCGTCACGGATGCGCAACATATCGGACATGTTGAATCCTGAGATGGCATGGCAAATTGAGAACGAGCATTTGCGTGACGCGGAAGAATGCGATTATCAACAAATGGAGGATCTGATTCATCGACGTTACCACGGCGACAATAATAATGACGACGGACCACCGAACATGCATGCGGATGATACCGGTGATATTACATATTTCTTTAATGTATCCAACGAACACCGCCAGCTGCGCCGCGCCTCCGCGATCGAGGAGGATCCCCGACGACCACCGCCGATGATTAGCGTCACCCATGAAATCGAGCAAACGCTTGCACGACCACCGATACACGATTCGGAGGGGACCAATCCGAGTGATAAGAATCTGAGTACCGTACCTGCCCCCGCTTCTGAAACTATGTGTTAAAATGAAAATCAAGTAGGGAAAATATGCATCATTTGCTAAGCTTTCGGAAAATCAATTTCCAATTAATAAAATAATCTTTATCGGATTATTAGCTTTATCACAATTTTTACTATTCGAATATAATCGTATTATAATTCTTCGTGTTCATTAATCGTTTTATCATCAACAACGCATAGAATTTTAAATGTTTTTAACAATTACAAGAGTAACTAACTATATACATCTCTATTTTAAGATTATTGGAGGTCCAATACAATTTCTTCTAATCTAATATTACTTCTCAGTTCCCAGACAGTACCAAGCTGTCGGCTGTCTGTCGGCAGAAGGAGTCTAAAGTCGACTTAAGTTAGACTGAATGTCAACTTCTAATCAACTAATACCCGCGTTTCTATTAATATAAATTAACTTTAATCTTCTTTTAAGGGGGAACATCACTGTGATGGCCGAAAAAAAAAACTTTTGTGAAAACTAATAGCTTGTATGAATTATTGTCTTTATATATTTAAAGTACATACATTTACGTAGTTATTACAAAACATTCATTAAATAATATTAATATTTCTAGCCTCAGTGCTCATTGATGTATATCTCGTCTGAAAAAACATGGCTGCACGGGCGCTCGTGCTGCGTCTGAATGGGAGCTCTAAATGAAAAATTTTTTTTATTTTAAAATATATAAGTATAGTTTCAGTTAAGCGTACTGATTTTTTGATAAAATAATTTTAGACAAAATAGCGCTGTTTTAAAAAAAGAGATTGCAATTTTGCGAAAAAAATCGTTACTTTTTTTTATTATTTTTCAAAAACTAATAATCCAATTGAAAAACTCGTACGCTTAACTGAAGACAATTTTGTTGTAAACAATCTGTCCAAAATTCAAGTTATTCGAATAAAAATTGGCCGAGATATGTGAGCGCCCAGTTACGAAAACGTGGTTTCAAGAAATGTATTTAAAGTTTTACAATCGATTAGTTTATGCATCTGATCATGTGCACTCCATCACATATTTATTATAGTTCCATTACGAATTTCAATATAATATTTTAGGGATATATTTTTAAGACTCCAAGCATTACAAAAATGCAAAAAAAAATCGATATTTTGAACCCGTCACAGTGGTGTTCCCTCTAATTTACTCTTCGTCTTTTTCTAATTCTTAGAACTAGAAAAAGATGAAGAATTTGTTGAACCGAGATTAAAATTAAATCACATTGGTAGAAACGGGCGCAGGATCCTCTCGTGCAACTCACGATTTAATTGGAAACAAATGAGGAATAAATTGAACCTCGGTTAAGAGTTAATCGTGAGTTGTGGGACTGAGCCTTAAAAACGACAAATGTCTCAATTATAATCAGCTGTAAGTTAGCCAATGTAATCAATTATGTCAATTTTAAGTCGACTATAAGCCGACAATCATCTAATCTTATTTTAATAGTTAAATGTCGACTTTAAAAGTCAACTATCAGTCGACAAACAGTCAAGCATGCTATATGGGTTTCTCATGTTTAATGTTCTAATGAAATGAATATACTATCATATTGGCGTATGATAAATAGGAAAGCAAGATCTTTGCACAGTATAAAACATTTTGTACTTAATTGTGTCAAAACTGGTTTTTATTATTTTTTAGTTGAACTTTTAACATATCCGAGTAATTAATAAAAATTTGGGTGGAATATACAAATGTGCTAAATTTAACACAAATTTTAACTCTGTAGAGAGAAGCGGCCGATTAAAGCAAAAAATATATAGAATTGAGCAGTGTTGCGTAATCTTTCTTAAGCTTTACTGCACACGATAGTGTTTGGCATCTTTACTATACACAATGGGTCTTTCGTATCCTGGGTTAATTTTTATCAATTTTACAAGTATATATTAGAGAGGATTTCTGTAAACGATACATTTTGAATTAAAAAAACTTTGTAAAAAGCTTCCTTTTGAATTAAATGTATTTCGGGAGTCGCTTCCCGTGGAAAGTCGAAATCCTTTCACAACAGTACAATCATAGAATTCTTTCGCCCCTTTGCAGGGGGTGGAGGTAGGGTGAGTCACTTCGCGTGGAAAGTTAAAATTCACGTAGAACAGTACAATTATAAATCTTGGAATCGATTCTGTATCTTGAAACGAGGATGAAAATTACAAAAGTGAGCGAATTTACTAGAATACTGATAATTTCATTGGTCAACACCTAATAAATTTGCTCACTTTTGTAATTTTCACCTTATTTGAAGATATAAAATCGACCCTTATTTTGCCTCCGTGACAGATTTCCTAATCTTAATAGTAGTTAACTTTAACGCTTAATATTTCGGTTCGCGGGACCGTCCCAATATTTTTCTTTTATGCCCATTTCCACCAACGTAAATTAACTTTAATCTCGATTCAACTTACTCTTCATCTTTTTGTAATTCTAAAGATTAGAAAAAGACAAAGAGTAAGGCCTGAATCAGACGTACGTATTGAAGAATGAGATTAAAGTTTGATCGATCAGAATAAAAGGAGCTAAAATTTCCTTGTCCTCATTGGTGAAATTTTAATCTTTAATCTTTAATCTCGATCTTAAATATATAGTCTGATTCCGGCCTAAGTTGAACCGAGATTAAAGTTAATCTATATTGGTAGAAATGGGCATTAGAGATTGTTTTACTTCGAGCAAAAACGCTTCGAATAAGCCTAATTTCATCAAAATCGGAGGTACAGTACTCTAAATAATTATATTTAATTTATTTAATAATTACAATAAAATTATTAATTCTAAAATTATAAGACAATTTTTTTTAATCTTTCCCAAACTATTCCGAAACTTTGCAATAAAAAAAAAGTAAGAAATGTTAAGTACTTCTGCTAACTATACTCGATTAATTTTCGTTGATTATAAATAAATTATTGTTTCCTAAATTATAAGACTCTTTTCCTAAACTTTCCCAAATTTTTGCAATAAAAAAAAAGAGAAATGTTAAACTTGTCTGCTAAGTATACGTCGATTCCTATGCCTAAAATATAATTAAAAAAATCAATAAAAAAATGAGAAATGTTAAACTTGTCTGCTAAGTATACATCGATCCTTATGCCTTGCTTACTCTATATATACAACTTCTTTTTATATAAACTGTTGGAAAATATTTTATTTTACAATTTTCTCCGACGAAGCGCTCGATTTTGTTCTAGCACTAGATTTCTAAAGTATCGCAATAGGTTTTCGAGTTTGATTGCGTCAAAATGGTGGAACACCATATGCACTATCTCACCGACAAGATACTATTAAAGACCGACAACCCTGGGCAAATTTTCGGCGGTATAAAAAGGATCCCAAGAGCCGGAGGTAATTGAAGAATGCTGACATTATCGACAATTGATATAAATTTGCTATTATTAACATAAATATTTGGCTCATACATTATTAAATTCATGATTTTTTATTACATAAATGTTCCATAAATAAATATGCATACTTGTAAAACTATAATATATATTACAGAATATATTGCAGAAAAATTACAATTTTTTCTCTGCAATCTCTGTTGATAATCAAACTTTGACGATAACAATGAAATTACAATTTAAAGAAACATCGAGTATTATTGAGTTCTACATGCATAAATACGTCTACTAAACTAATAATTCATAAAATTAGTACAATATTATCAGTTTTTAACTCTTAATTACTTCAATATTCACAAGGACGCGAACTCCCGTAAGGATGTCGGTCTTTAATAGTATCTCATTGGTGGCACTATTCATATACTGTTTCGCACGTACGAATTACTTTGCGCATTTTACGATTAGCTTGCTCGTTCATTTGCGTTTACTTGCTCTATCCTTCAAGTTATAGATTCATGAGAGAACTAATCACTCAGAGCCGATTTCATCTTTTGATAAATTTTACCTGTTGAATAAGTAGCAAGATTTCCCAACCACATACGCGGATTGCCAGATTTACCTAACAGATGAAATTTACCAAAAGGTGGAATATCGGACTTTGGAGAGCAAGCTGCGTTTCGAATCCCATTGAAAAAATTGTGTTGCAACCTTTCTGTGACCAGTTGTACTTAAGTTTGAAAATATCCGCGTTTTGCGTCAAGATGGAGACAAGTTTGCGGTACTTTAGAAACTAGTGACTTTATTCTGCCATACAGCCGGATACAGCGCTTTCCCAACACCGTGTTTCGAGTTTTGAGTCCATTTTTTTCGGGACAGACCGCCAGCCACTTGAAGATTTAAACGTAACCGGCACGAGCAACAGGGAATAACGAGTCATCCAATCAGAGTTCTGATTAGACGGCTCGTTATTCCTTGTGCTTATTGTGTTTAAGCCTTGAATTTGGTCCTTATTCCGTGGTTCTTGCCTATATTTTTGACTTTTCCTAACCTGAATATTCCTTAATTTTAATGATTAATATCTCGGTTCGCTAGACAGAGCAACGCGGTTCTTAAATTTATTCATTCGTTTAATTTCGATTTTTGAGGTAACATGGTAAATTAAACAATTATCCACAAATGTAATTATATTATTTATATATTTATTTAGTTTTATCCGTTGTGACTTTGACATCAATATATATTTATTACTATAATATATACATTATCGTTTTTAATATTCGAAATAACAACTGTTGTATAAATTTGTAAAACCAATCATCCATCTTTTTTGAACATATCAAATTTTTGCTTTTATGTGTAGCCGCTAGCCATACGTTACGTGTCAACATGGACAACTCAGAAGTCGATGGTTTGAACAAAGAGATTCAACTCGATAAAATCCATGAAGAGAATCCTCGAGATTTGCGGGATGAAGTCAACACCTCGCATGGTGATGAAGAACAGCGAGAGAAATTGATACGACTACCCCTGGGAAGAATAAAAACCATTATCAAAATGGATCCTGAAGTTTGTTTAGTTAATCAAGAGGCTACGTTTTTGGTGGCGAAGTCGGTGGTAAATGTCGAAAAATTAATTATGATTCATTTTATAATGTGTTCAAACGATCATCTATTAACAGGAATTTTAACATATCTTTTAACAGGAATTTTTTATTGAATCTCTTGCAAAAGAAGCTTATAAATATACTGCACAAGCGAAGAAAAAGACTGTTCAAAAACGTGATGTAGAAAATGCCATTGATAACGTAGATGCACTTGTATTTTTGGAAGGTATGCTCGATTAATTGTATAATTAGTATCTTATTATAAAACTGAAAAAAAATTAATGTTTTTTTTATTTTTTTTTACAATCGTAAAAATAATAGTGATATTTGCGAGCATTAAATACTGTTGCAATGATTTGTTATATTGTATATATTTTTGATATTATATAAATAAGAATATTTGAATACAATAATTTATCTATGTAATAACTAGGAAAATGTTTGTAAGCGTCTGTTTCATCTGCCAATAAAATTAGTTGTTTCTTACTGAATATCTTTTATATCGTCTATTATATAAGCAAGTTTTGCATTCTAAAAGCTTTACTAAACGTACTGTATAAAAAAGTTTGCATTTCAATTTTAAATTCATTTATTATATTTTTTATTGGTACATAACAAATTGTTTCATGTATGTGAAGTGTTTATTTGACACTTCACGAAAGGAAAAGTATATAGTAAATTACTTATATGTTAAAACTCATAAAAGTATTTACGGACGAACAATTACATTGTATTGTGAATATCTTCGTTTTTCTTTCCTAATCGAATTAATCTTTTGAATTAATTCCTCCTATATTGCTACTTCTACTATTTTACATTTCGCTATTTGACTATGCGGAATGAAAATAAACGCAAGATGGAAATGAATGATTTTTATTGTTTGCGCGTATATCGTTAAAACAGATGCAGAAACTTGAAATAAATTCAGAATGAGAATTTTATTCAGTCTCTATAAATGAAATAAGAATGTTCTGTATATTAATGTAGACACATTGTGATAGTTCGTGAAATGAGCAATGTTCATTGCTTTTTTTATCATTCTATCTTTACTGAACTATTTATAAAGCATTTGTCAGAATAAAATCTTTGTAATCCACACTGTTCCTAATGTTCTTAACGAATTCTATATCTGTCTATGCACTGCAGTTAATTGAATTCTATAATGTAATATTGCATACATATGCACACACATGTATATAATATCACATTTTTATCTTCCTTTCTAGAGTTTTGTGTGTGTACGTGTGTGTGTAGGATGAAAAATTTCAAACGCAATAGGACAAGAAATATGCGGTTGTGTTGCAAAATGAAAAATTTTTTTAATAAGCAACTATGTGTGTCTTTGCACTAATTGATTCATCTCATTATTATAAGTAAAAGTATTAAGATACGATTATCAAAATAGTTAATAGTTTACAAAGTATTTAATATTTTATGTCAATATATGGCCAGCTAGAGCAAAACATAGAATAACTCGAGAACTATTGATTTTTCGACAGTAGATTTCTCTACTTTAATTTTTTTGTATGCAGAATAGTTAGAGAAATCATATTATGTAAAAGTTCTATTTTTAAAGTGGCAATAACACTTTTATGATCTCGAAAGTCATTTTTTAAAATTAATTTTACCTTTATTTGCGCCTCATCAAGTTATAACTTTGTTTGAAACATTTTTCCATATTTTCCGTATTCGAGATATTTATCTTATTTTACGTTTGAAACTCATCCGATGTATATATATATATATTTCTATATATACA
>NW_017305778.1:97803-99353 GCF_001594115.1 Trachymyrmex septentrionalis | reverse complement strand
ATATACATATATTTTATATATGTACATATATATATGTATATAAATATATATAAAACTTACATAAGTAACAAAAATAGATAAAATCAGTCTTCTTTACATTTGCCAATTCAGGATTAAATTATAAATAGTATATATACAGTAAATGCAAAGAGTATTTGTACAGGGGAGATTTTTAAATAATCTTATTTGTTGAAAAAAGAACTATTATTTATTGTAATTTATTAACCCGGCGTGAGCTAGGTTGGGTCACACCCGACACATTGATCTCTTTAACATTTAAAATTATTACAAATTTGATAAAAAAATTTTAATAAACATAATTTTTTCTTATAATTCTGAATATTTTATTTGTAGTTTTTATTTAATAGGAGATCCATTGTGTCTTATGAAGTACTTTTAGATTTAGGTACTTTTAGATTACTTTACCACTTAGCTCACGCGGGATTAATAATAAATACGTTCTGTCCTAATATAAGTATACAATTCTGTGAAAATAATCATAATGTTAGAAGATATTTCTCGACTGTACGAATACTGTTTGTGCGTTTAAACAGTACAATTTGTCATTTTTTTTCTTATTTTATTAACATATCTTTTTACATTTTTTTAGGTAAAATAATTTTGAGAAACATACAATGGATTTATATAATCTGTTTCATTCTTTGTTATTAAATTGTTAATTAGTGTGTGTTAATTCTCTAAAAACAAGGTTTTTTTTCATTGTTGTCTCCCTTGTACAAATTTACTTTTTGTATTTACTAGATATAATTCTTCAAGAATTACGACTTATTTCGATGATGAAGTTAATATTATAAAAGATAAAAAAAAACAAAATAAAGTTAAAACTTGTTGGTTTTATAATATGTAATCTGATATCGGTATTTTTTTTCTGGAAGAACACAAGGTTACATCATACAAATTGTCTAAATGCGTATATAAAAATTTTTATGTTCAAATCTAGCTTTGCGACGCATACAATACTTTGTTTCTATGATCATTATTTGGCATCTCTATGTATTATCTTGGAGACAATCAATATTTTTTTGTTATTTTAAATCTACAAAATATCGCACTGAATATTTTCGTTTAATGTATCTATTGTTTTGAATAGTTACTATTGTGATACTCTCCTATTATACTCTCAGAGTTGTTTTTTTCTTTTTAACGTGTGAGTCTACTCGATATGATGTTTTGTAGTACATGTACGTTCATCGTGAACACAGTTTCTCATAATCTCATATTGTGTATCAGTCACAGATATTAACGTTTTATGAATATTTATAACATCTATATGCTAAGGTTAATTATTTAAGGATAATATAAATTTAAGATTGCGTATAATATGCGTTCTAATGTAATACGCACTTTATAATTATACAACGACGTCAAACGCTTATTAATTGTTCATCTACTGCTATTTATCTACTTCTTACGCTTAGTTTTGCGTCGTCTGCTATCACTTCTGAAAGAATTTTGATCCCCTGATGTATTAACGCCAGCAGATTTACTATGGTTGTAGAGATTGTTTAGGAAATCCTCGAAATCCGCTT
>NW_017305778.1:90401-97703 GCF_001594115.1 Trachymyrmex septentrionalis | reverse complement strand
TATATATATATATATACAGAGTATATCATTTTAATTGACGCATTAAAATATCTCTTCCACTGGGATTACACTTAAGAAATTGATGACCTTTACGTGACCTTCAAAAAACTTTCCAAGGTCAAACCAATAGCACCATCTTATGTCCTCCTCAAAACCATATAACTTTTGTCTGAAACATTTTTCTCTAAAATGCGCTGTTCAAGAGATATTTTAGTGCGTCAATTAAAATGATATACCCTGTATATGTATATATATTACATCCATTTTAAATATACATGTTTAAAGAGGAGTATAAGAGCTTCTCAGAATTGAATCGATACTTAAGTTTAAGAAGAACTATAATGATAAAAGTCAGTTGCCGTAAAATGTACCTTGTGTTGGGATCTATCTGTTGCCGCTTTTTACCGCTATTAGGTGTTTGAGACGGTAATCTTTGTCCTAAGACGATTCTATATTGGACACTATGCGTATTCGCTCTAAGATGTTTGAGATTCCCAGCTTGGCAAGCTGCCCAGTCAGTTACATCGTACACAGCTCCTTCCATGCACGCATAATAGTGCCATAGGAAACCCATTAAACGAGACTCTGCCCATATATCACCCTGTACGGACAGTTTAAACGATTCATTTTAAGAAAAGGGACAGCTGATAAATAAATACTCACTTCTTTCGCACTGTGACGTATTTTGCATTGATTACAAAATCGCGCGGCATAACAAGGACGTTGCGTAGGAATACGTTTGTGTCTCAAGCCACAATTTGTACATCTTATTGTATTTGCTGCCTGTTCCATCTTTCGATGAAGTTGAGATAGCAAGTCGCTTAGCTCGCCCCAAGCCGCTTCGACTTGTCTAGTCTGATCAAACGCTTGCCTACGTTCCTAAAATAATACGTAATGTTAATAAATATATATGCATAGTGATCTTATAGGCCAAAAGCTGATATTGCTAATTTTCATTATTCGTTGTTACGAAAAAAATATGAGAAATGGATGCTTCATTACCGGTTCCCCAATGATATCGAAGGCATGTACCAATATTTTGAATGCTTCTTCTGCCCCTGGCTGATGATTTTTATCTGGATGCACTAGGAAGGCTTGCCTCTTGTAATATTTTTTAATATCATCATCTGAGCATGTAGGTGTAACACCGAGTATGCTGTAAGGATCCTTTCCTTTGCACGCTAATAATCTTTTCATGGCTTCCTCACCGGTGCTGGGCAACGCGATATTAGTTTCTAGTCCGCCATGAATCCAATTACCATTGTCTTCTTTGTCTTCGTTCTTCTTAGTGTTTATCTTTCGCCAGAACGCAAATTTACTACTACCAAGCCAATTGTCCAATTGTTTACCAATAGCGTTTAAAATATGAATTTTACAAAATGTCACAGCCACATACATCCACCAACACTTCAAATAAAGTATGGTGTGATACCAAGCACATTTGCCACTGAAAAATGTTAAAAAGTAAGAAAAATGGGAACCTTGTTCTAAAAGTAACTTATATACAGATGCGAGAGTGTGCTTTCCATTTAAATACAAACGTCCTCCTATCTTTCTTGGCATTTCATGAATAAAGAAAAAACAATACTTGTACAGACTTGTGTCACCAAATGAAAAGCATCCAGAGAAAACGTATCTTGCACAAATATTTAAACATTTGTAGATACTTACAGTTGAATAACCAGGTTGATGCTCATGCTAACTACATCAGAGATTAAATGCAATAGCCAATAAAAGATTTTCAATAAAATTTTGCTCCAACGAGTCGCATACTTATTCAAATTTTTATATAAATCTTTAATAGAAGATTCTCTATTGTCTCTCTTTCTATTTCTTTGTCCCTTCTTAATTTGTTGCTGGGCCTTTTCAGTTTGAAAACGTTTAGGATTCTTTTCCTTGACCGCCTTTTTATCCTCTTTAGTCACTTTATTAATAATTTGTTGATTCTTTTCTATTCTTTCAGATGAGACTGTCTGACTAGATGTATTGATTGTGTTCAAATTATTATTTATCTGTATCGGACGTTTCGGAATATTTCCTGCAGTTTTGGGATTATTGTTTTGTATCTTGGTATTATTAAGAGTCTCGTTCTTTTCTGCTTTCTTAGATGATTTCTTATCAGATTTCTTCTTTTCCGAACAAAACTGAACGGATCTATCAAAAGCGTTTATCTGACGAGAATCGGATTGTGAACCAAGGTTGTCTAGTGATACCCAACGTCTTGGAAGGTTGGAAGAATTTTTTTCGAAAATTTTTCTAGGAATTTGCATTTTCGGAGAATTGTGATCATCGCTACCAGACGAGTTTTGTCTTTTCAGTAGTGTAGGCTTGTTCTTAGCTTTCATGTTCTTATTAGAGATTTTCTTGCCTGCTATCTCGATTTTTGATTTCACAGGCTGAACCGTTAATGGAGATGGCGGAGTTGGTGCAGATTTTGTTAAAACATCAGAATAAGACGGTCGCATAGGCTTTACTTCAGCCACCATTCTTGGTTTCTTGTATTGAGAGTCAGATATACTTCTAGAAGGTAAATCCTCACTTTCTCTTATATCTCGTACAGCTTGTGGTACAGGTGTGATATTGGGAGATCCTCCAAATGGACTATAAGTACCAGATTGATTTGGCACCCAATTTTCAACTAGATTGTCAATTAGCTGTTTTCCATTAAAGTTTTGACTTGGCAATTCAGATGGTACAGTCATATGTTGATCATTAAAAAGCCCATACTCCTGATTGACGATACTTTGATTAGAGTAAGGTGTCATATTTGAAAGCCGACATTGCTCAGCCATAATTTGAGAAGCATTCCCATAAATAACATTAATATAGTTACCACCTCCGACATCAATGGTACCAATTAAATCATTATTTTCATTAATGCCTAGGTGATTTACTGTTGTTTGTGATGGAAAATATATTGAATCGGTAGTTGCAGTATCGTAACTGGACATATCTTGCATATACAAAGATGTGGTCATTGGTGTCATAGGTTGTATTCCAGAATTAGAATGTGTGGGTTGACTGGTGACATGATGTCTGGTTTGTCCAGGTACATAATCTCCCCAATTACGAGAAGTGGTTTGTTGTGAAGGAACATTAAACTGGGCATAATGACCATTGGAACCTTCCAAATCTGGAGTCATAGCTTCAATAATCTTATCCAAAGACATGTGTTTGAAACCAGGAGAAGTTTGTTGTTGTTCTGCCATATTGATTTACCTCTCTAGAGACAAAACAAAACGAGTATATTATTCAGATGTTACAATGTCATTTACAAGTATTAAAACTATTTAATAAAGCGACAAAGAATAGAAAGAATACATCTCATTAAAATTTTTACATTTTTAAGTGATAAATATGTTTATTAATGAATAATAAAACCTGTCAATTTAAGAATATTATACAGAAACATATGCTAAATTTTGTGATAATAATAATTTTCTTGCCCTTGTTTCTTTACAAATATCATGTTTCTTTTTCAAATATATGATGACATATAATGTCAACTGAAATTGGAAGATATAAATACGTTTTCTAAAAAAATGTCTATATATATGTACATATATACACATATGTACTCACATAACCATAATAATGCGTTGAAAATGTTAAATATCCACTAATGTACAAGTTAGGAATATTCGATAGCGCGAGTACAGCTATTTTGCATTGTCGAGATAAGTTCGTATTAAATAATCATTGTCGAAAGAATAACTTAGCTTAAATAAATGTTATAACCTAAAACGAATCGAATATTAGCAGACGTCGGTACGGTCGGTACAATATTCACATTCATCAATAAATACACTTTTTCACAATGGTTGCTTATAGTCGCAGTTCAGCATATTTTACATTAATAGTAAAAAAAATCTATATTTATACGAAATACACGATTTTACGTTATATACCATGCGGTAAACGTAAAATCGAGCATCGTATTCATGTCCAAACCAGCTCGGACGAGGCTAACTAGTGATACCAGATGGAGAGATTTTTGGAGATTTTTTCCCACCACTCCATTGTCTCCATCGCACGCGCAGTAACATCCACAAGAATATAAAGGTGCCATTACATAGGAGCGTCGAGCATAGTGAGCTTACTATTCGCTAAAAACAAGTCATGTGATTAAAAATTGACTAATAGCAAGCACACGATGCTCGACGCTCGACACTGCCATGTACGGGGCACAATAAAAGGAACAGGGAATAGAGAATAAGAATTTCAATTTATCAGAAACTATGTATTTCCACAATACATGATTTCTGATAGGTTGAAATTCTAATTCCCTGTTCTCTGTTCGCTGTTCCTTTTATTGTACAGAGCCCCTAACAGTACCTTAAGATATTCCATTCCCGAGGATGCAGTTTTCTAAAACATACCAACTGCTTTTTGACCAATCGACACATTGCCCCAAATTATAAAAAGAAATATGATTGGCATGATTGCTACCACTATGTGGAGTCGACTAACTGGCAAGCATTTGACTGGCTGTTCAGCTTCAGCGACTCGTGAAAATGCACCTTTAATCGCTTAATGTATATACTTCAATTTACTGCAACCGCATGGCGATTAATAATTATTTTTTTTCTAGACTACAGTTGTAGTGTCTCTTTACAATATTTACAATGAGTACAATAAAACAAGAGACACATCGGCCAGGTGCACTTAAACAATCTAATAAACAACACAAGACTGGAAGACATCGCAGTAAAGGTGCCATCAATAATGATTTTAAAAGTAAGTTTTTTGTACATGTAATAGTGACAAATTTGTAACAAAACATTATGTTTTATTCAATTAACAATAATAATCCTTTCTTTCTGAATAAAATAACAAATTCTATATACCAATATTTAAAACATGCTTTTATGGAATATTTTTTGTTTGTTTTTTAAAAGAATATATGTCATTTTTTCTTGCCTAGGTAACCAAAGTATTATCGGAAAGTCGTCTAAACGTTTTGAGAAAAATCTTCGGAAGGATGCACGTAGAAATCAATTGTTGCAACACAGAAAAAAGAAACGTGAACAAGTATTGGCACAGAAAAGAAATCTTGGTGGCTTTTCTTCAGCACCTATCCTTATCTGTGTTATACCATTGCAAAATGACATAGATATCAAAAACATTGTATCTGTTGTAACTAATGTGGATGAAACTGCTAATGTTGCTACTAGTTCAAGTGGAATAACCCATATTAGGTACATCATGGATGAAGAAACTTGTTTTCTATATTATTAAGTAAAATAAAAAATTTAACATTTATTAATTTTTTAAATTTATATTTGTATTTATTTAGTATACCAAGGCTGAAACAGCGGTTTTCTATTATTGTACCACCAATAGATGACGTTTTTGCGACATTAGATGCAGCCAAAGTTGCTACCACAATACTCTTTGTAACTTCTATTGTAAATCAAGGAAATGATAATAAGCAAGGACAAATTATAGATGATTGGGGCAAGGAAATTATTACATCTTGTCTTGCTCAAGGTTTACCTTCTACCATAGTTGCAGTGCATAATATTCAGGCGCTTCATATTAAGGTAAGGCATATATAATAATACAAAAATATTTAATAATTCAAAAACCTTTGAAAATAATGTAAATTCTATTGCAAAAATATTGCAAATTCTACGTTGTCAAACATGTTATTTATTATTCTTTGATACATTTTAAATGATATAGAAACGTCAAGAATATAAACAATCTATACAACGTACAATTTCAAAATGGCTTCCTGCAGAAAAAGTATTTGAATTAGATACTACAGCTGATTGCTTAAATATGTTACGGCATGCTGGATTACAAAAGCAAAGAAGTTTATTTTATAAAGACATAAGACCATATCTTTTGGCTGAGGAAGTCTCCTTTGAATGTGATGGAGTATGTAAAATTTTAAATACATATTTAAAAATATATAAAAAGTAAATTGAATGCCATTTAATTATCACATAATGCTTATCTCGACAGGATTCTCTTGATTTTGGAACTCTCATGGTCAGTGGACATTTACGAGGCGCGACACCATTATCTGTCAATGGTTTGATTCATATATCAGGTTTTGGAAACTTTCAAATGTCTTGCATCAAAACGTTGAGGGATCCATATTTAATTGAACATGAGCAGAAGAGACATCTTTCTGATAGTAAAATGGAATGGAGAAATGAAACCGAGATTTTAACTGCAGATCCAGAAAAACAGGTTTGTTACACATATTTTAATATTAATGAGTTGTATCTTTTAAACTAAAGGTCACCAGGAAAAAGTATTCTCAAACAAGTATTAGTTATAGTTAATTTTTCGATGTTAAAAGTGAACATTTGAACAGTATCTGTATTAGCAGCAAGAAAGGTAGAGAAAGTAAAAAATTATTAGGGCACAGATATTTGTAAAGACATGTCAAAATTATTTATAATAATTTGTATTTGATTTATTTATGCTAATATATTTGTATGTAATTTTAATAGCAATAATAATAATGTCAGTACATGTTTAAAATATTAAAATTTGTAGGAATCTCTTGAGAGCGAATATATTCCTGATCCAATGGATGCTGAACAAACATGGCCTACGAAAGAAGAATTGGCTGAAGCAGCAAATAATAGAAAAAGAAAAATTGTAAAGGTTGTGCCAAAAGGAACCTCTGAATATCAAGCTGCATGGATACCAGATGAAGATGGAGGTTACATATTTTACTCCTTTTTTTCCTTCTAGGAAATTATTTAATCCTACTTCAAAAATATATGTTGTTCCTTTGTGTGTAGAAAGCTTGAGTATATGTTCAGAAAATGAATCAGAAGACAACATGGATGTGGGAGAGGCAAAATCTGAAGCAGCTAGTAATGAAGATATGGAAGATGACGAACAATATGAAACTATTACGATGTCGGAAGCATTGGATGAGGAACGTTATGATCAAGATATCGATATGAATGAAGAAAAGCAAGCAATGGAAAAGTTCAAAGGTTCACTATAATTATATGTATTATTATACATAATGTACGTCTTTCATTATCGTTTTAATAATATTTTAATAAAATACAGAAGCAAAATTGGACGTACAATTTCCTGATGAAGTGGATACACCTCAGGACACCTTGGCTAAAATAAGATTTCAAAAATATCGAGGTCTTGAATCGTTCCGTACTAGTCCATGGGATCCAAAGGAAAATCTTCCCATTGATTATTCTCGGATAATTGAATTCGCCGATTATGATCGCAGACGAAAACGTATTTACAAAGAATGTAAAGATATCGAAGGAGTCATGGTATGTATTGACTATATATATATATAATATATAT
>NW_017305778.1:84388-90310 GCF_001594115.1 Trachymyrmex septentrionalis | reverse complement strand
GCGCGCGCGTGTGTATGGTATAATTTATTAACTTTATATTTATAAATAAAAAATGATTATAATCTCGATATTTTAGTACTTGGATTTCTATCTCAAAATAATCTCAGAAATCTATCTTTAAACGTTGTTACAGATTTTATCAGATACTCTATATACGTATGTATATATGTATGTACAATATATATATGTGCTTTCAGCCAGGATGTTACATACAAGTTTGTATCGCTCGTGTTAGCAGAGAAATTTTCAAGGCATTCGCTATAATAGAAAATAAACCATTAATAGTGGTCGGTTTACTTCCATATGAACATAAAATGTCTCTTTTAAACGTCATATTGAAACATTCGAGCAATTACACGCATCCAATCAAATCAAAGGAAAGATTGATATTTCAGTGTGGATTTAGACGATTTACGACATGTCCAATATTCAGCCAACATACGAATAGCACTAAGCATAAGGTAAGTTGATGCACTTTTATCTTGTATTTAAAATATGATTTATAGTATAAAGAAATATTATTTCGTCTATAAATTTATGTTTTACCATGATAAATATGTTTAGTACGAGAGATACTTTCACCCTGAAACTACAGTTGTGGCGAGTATGTACGCACCTGTTACTTTTTCACCATGTCCAATTCTTTGTTATGTCGAGAGTAAAAGTGGCAAACTTGTATGTATATTATTTTACAGTGTTATTAGTATTGTATTACAGTTGTACTATACGAGAATGAGATATAATGTGCTGCTATCAAGTTCAAATGACATTGTCATTTTAGGAATTAATTGCAACTGGTAGCGTGTTATCTTGTGATCCCAACAGAATTGTCTTAAAACGAGTAATTTTGAGTGGTCACCCGTACAAAGTAAATAAGAGATCAGTGGTTATACGCTTTATGTTCTTTCACCGAGAGGATATCGAATGGTTTAAACCAGTCCAAATGAGGACAAAATATGGACGTAGAGGCCACATAAAAGAACCTCTAGGTAAATGATTAATTGAGTATCAAGCAATTGCATCTTATATTATTTGCTGCATTTATATTTACTAATCTAATTTATATATTTATATACACTTCCGATTTTGTTATAGGTACACATGGGCATATGAAGTGCATCTTCAATGGTCAACTAAAGTCTCAAGATACAGTGTTGATGAATTTGTATAAACGAGTTTTTCCAAAGTGGACTTATGAACTTATAAACCAATAAAAATAAAAATAACTTGGTCTTATTCAACTTTGAAATAGTTTATAAATTTACTCTACATTCTGTTAGCGAAAAAATATAGATTTATAAAACCGGTTTTAAGAGGATATATATATAAACGTTAAGAATGTCATTTTTTACGCTAGTGTTACTAGTTTGAAAAATAAAGCGATTAATGTCGTCAGTTGTGTTCCAGTGTGCTTTGCGTATTTGAAAATTGCTTAGAAAAATGGCGTTCGCTTCACTGAATAGAATCGAGCATGCGCGACTCCCATGAGCCGCGTCCTCAATCTGGTAACACTGTGCCCTTTCACCCCCACCTTTCCATCTCAACCATCAGTAACACCAGTGTTCATAACAATGATTGCCGGTTATATTTTAGGTTAAATCACTCTTGTGATCTTTCTATCCTAATAGTTTATAAACTCTCTAGCGGAGTAAAAATGGACAATAAAATAACGATATGCGACCCTGACGAGGAGGAAGTAGAAAATGATATATTGCGTGATATCGAACCGGTTATGTGGATCAATGACGATCCAAACTATGATTTGGACGAGGTTAACATGTTTTTTCACAGAGTTGACTCGGATCAAATTATATACGAAGAAAAAAGAAAAAAATGTAAATTTATCGGTAAATATGTCATGGGTGATGTTCTCGGTGAAGGTAGTTATGGGAAGGTGAAAGAAGTACTGGATTCGCAGACGCTTTGTCGCAGAGCGGTTAAAATACTGAAGAAAAGAAAACTTCGAAGGATACCGAACGGGGAACAGAACGTTCAACGGTGCGTACGACAAATGTATTTTTTATAAACGTTATTATATCGGTATGCGCGTTATACCGTGGATAAATTTTTTATCGCTACGCGTACAAATATCGACAAGATAGCTTTTTTGTTGCGATATCTTTCCTTGCATTTCTTGTGTTTATTTTAATAATTGATATTTTACAGGGAAATAAAATTGTTAAGAATATTAAAACATAAAAATGTAATAAATCTCGTAGACGTTTTATACAGTGACGAAAAAGAAAAGATGTATCTAGTTATGGAATTTTGTGTATGTGGATTACAGGTAAATTTTCATGCGAGTATCGTTTTTTATTACTCTAAATTATTAGATATACAACGCAAGTTTGGATATATATTTTATGAGTTGTAAAATTCAGGAGGTAATATCGATTTAGCATTTATATAAAGTAATTGTTTATTCTACTTTAGTTATCAGCATCGGAAGAAACATGGATTTATTTCAGGTTACACATTGTATCTGCTGTATGCTTTTGTGTCAGTCCATCCCATAAATCTTGAGTTTTACATATTGATTATTATTTTCAATGATAGAGAGCTTAAAAAAACATTGCAAATTGTATGTGCTTTCATATTTTTTTTTATCACATTTAATTAGGATTTTATACTTTTTATATTTGATTCATATAATTATATGCAAGTATCTCGAGAGAAAGTTATACTTTGTACAACATAATACAAGAAAACTGCTTAATTTCATATTGAATTTTACACTGATTTTAAAAACTAAATGAATGTTGTATGACTCGAACAATATGACGCTAATACTAATGATTATAATTAATTAATTACAAATATATTTTACATTTTTATCTTAAATGGTATATTTTAAAACCAATCAAATTGCAAGCGAATAATTTATAATAATATCCAAGTTTTTATTACAAATATTTTGTGTGATAATAATTATGCTGTTTCAAAAACACAACAAAATTTTAATGACAAGAAGGAAAATTTTATTAAATCTTAAACCATATTAAACTTTTCGATTTTGACATCTGTAACAATGGCTTGCATGAATTAACAACAATTAGATTTCTATTTATTAGATTCTTTACAGGACATGTTGGAAAGCACGCCCACCAAGAAGCTTCCACTTTGGCAGGCACATGATTACTTCTGTCAATTGTTGGATGGTTTAGAATATCTTTATAGTAAGGGAATAGTCCACAAAGATATTAAACCTGGAAATTTGTTATTAACCCTAGATGATACCTTGAAGATTAGTGATTTTGGTGTTGCAGAGGTATAAACTCCATATCTTTTTATCCAACTTTTTATTTTATTCAAACTTTTTTTATTAATTTAATTATAAAAACCGATAATTATAATAATGAAAAAAATATTGATGAACAGAGTATATTTATTTAGAAAAATGTTAAAAATACAAATACAAACATACATTGCAACTGTGTGTGTTTCATTTCTATTTGTGATTATGCTTGTTCACTGTACTAGGCATTAGACATGTTTTCCAAAGACGATACATGTACGATAGGTCAAGGATCCCCAGCATTTCAGCCACCAGAAATCGCAAATGGCTGCGAAAGTTTCTCAGGTTTTAAAGTAGACATATGGAGTAGCGGAGTTACATTGTAAGTAACACTTGTACATGGTATTATCCAAAGATCAGAATGGTGTATCTATATTTTACAGGTATAATATAACTACGGGTTTATATCCTTTCGAAGGAGATAACATATATAAATTATACGAAAACATTGGAAGGGGTGAATATACTGTACCGAAAGAAGTAGAGGAGCCTTTAAAATCGCTCATAGAAGGAATGTTGCAGAAAGATGCAGATAAGAGATTTACATTACAACAGGTAAAAAGACACGCGTGGACCATGTGTGAGCACCCTAAAACACAACAACAAGTACCTATACCTCCCCTTAAAAGCAATGGCTGCCACAGCATGACAGTCTTGCCATACTTGATGGAGTATCATTACGGAGTCGATGAAAATCCCATATACTATACGGAACATCAACTGAATGGTAGGTTTATTACATTTGCTGATAATATGAATATTTTTCCTTTTCAAAAATAAACTCGTTTAAGAAATTATTTTCCAGTGACGGCAACAATGCATAATTTCAGCATCAATGAACTATCTTTTTATGAAACACATAGAAAATTTCATAAAAATTTTCTATTTTTTTTTTAGAAGAGCGAAGGCTTCAAGAACTGGATCGCATTAGCGAAGATCGTAAAACCACGTGTAACAGTCATCACACCAAATGCAATACGAACAGTCAAAACAAACGGAGATGGCGTAAGCCGATTTCATGCATTAGTATTAAAAGATTTCCATCCTGCAAGCCATCGTGATTTTGTTAATTGTGTCGCATATTTTGTTTGTATCTCACTGACTGTGTCAGTTATAAAGTTTCTCTGATGGAGATGACTGAAAGCTTAAAGAATGGAAAGCATGCGAGACACATATGTAATGTAGTTAATCTAGCAGCGTGAATGGGACACAAAGCATTTGACAGAGTCAGTTCAAAAGTGTCGGATGTAAAGATTGTGATATTAAGATTAAATCGTGTAGCGAATAATTCAGTGACATCTTTATTGATCGTTCAATGCCTAGGAGATGCCCAATCAAAGTCACATTTCATTTTGGTGCCATATTGACAACACGATTAATAAAGTTATTAATCGTCTGTGTTTAGCATTTTATTTACCATAAGATCTCCTCATCAATTGTACCTTTGTCTTTAAGTAAGGCCTAATAAATCTAACGTTTATGATGAGACCAACTGGACGATTGAACGTATGTATACAATATGTACAAATGTACGATATTTTGACTTGTCATTCTATTTAAGAGCATTACATTAGAAAAGTTGAATGAATTAATTATTGAAGCGATAGCACAAGTGATTCTTTTAAAACGTTTATAATTTAATTTCCATTTGTTGAAAATGTCTACGTGTTTCTATTTTACAGATACCATCTATGAGATACTATTAAAGACGGCCAGTCTTATGTAAGTTTGCACTGTTAAAATTTAAGTAATTAAAAGTAAGAAATTGATAATAAAGTACTAATTTTATGATTTATTAGTTTCATAGATATGTATATATCAGTGTTTAAAACTCAATATATGTATATAAAATACTCGATTTTTATTTAAAACTGTGATTTTAATGTTATCATCCGAGTTTGATTATCAATAGAGATAATAACTGTAAAGAAAACAATTATAATTTTGCAACAATATATGTAAGATATAGCATTATAAGTATGCATACTTATTTATGGAGTACTTAAAAAAAATACGATAAAAAAATCATAAATTAAAATTAACAATACATACAAATATTTATTAGCCGCGGTCAGATTCACGCTCACAACGCTTAAAAATCATTTCATCCTTGTTTGTCAAATGTTAAACGACGACAAACGATGCTCATGAGCATTGTCAGCATGAATCGGACCACGGCTATTATTATGATTGCAATTTATCAATTGTCGATAATATTAGCGTTCTTCAATTACCTCTGGAATCTCGAGGCTTTTTTTTGTATGGACGAAAATTATTTGCTTAGCATTGATAGTTTTCAACAGTAGTATGTTTTTATTAAAAACTGAAATTTTAATATTATCGTCAGAGTTTGATTAGGGATTGCCAGATTAGGCAGAATAAATTTTATTAGCTAAAGGAGCATTTATTCTGGCAGTAATCATATGCCATAATCTGTAAGAATTGATCAATCACAATCGAATATTCCTCTCTTACAGTCAAATGAGAAGGGAATATTCGAATCTGTGATTGATCAATTCTTACAGATTATACGGTTATGACCAATCAATATAAATGCTCTTTAAGGGTATATCCACACAACTTGCATAGCCGCATAAACGTATGCATAAAGAAAATTATCCAATTTC
>NW_017305778.1:71439-84288 GCF_001594115.1 Trachymyrmex septentrionalis | reverse complement strand
ACAACTTGCATAGCCGCATAAACGTATGCATAAAAAAAATTATCCAATTTCTCACATTTCTCCTATGAAGGCGCACGTAAAATGTGATTGGATAATTTTCTTTATGCATACGTATATGTGCTATATGCAAGTTAGTGTGGATAAACCATAAGGGTCGACAGAAGGAAGTATAAAGACTGATGGAGACCTCTAGTCTCTTCAAATACGATCAAGTGTGATATATATTTCAGGTTATAAGAGAAAGAAATTACAAGTTTTAATTAATTTGCAATAAAAAGATGGTTTTTTTGTCGTTGAATCTTTTAACGAGAGCTCGTGGACCTGATGAATTTTGGCGAAAACGGAAAATATTCAAACTTGCCGCGGTAAATGATTTGTCACGATAGATACTAGATCTAAATGTTCTTCATCAAAACATATTGTCAAAAAAATATATGGGAAAACTTTTAATGTTTTTAGCATTTTTTTGGTAGAAGAAGGAATTGTTACAGCATAGCTATCAGAGGCGTACATCGAGCTCTTACATACAGCACTATGGGCAGAAAATTGAAAAAAGAGGATATGAAAGAGGTAAAATTGATCAAAACACTTAAGAATAAAAATTGTATGTATATTTATATATGTGTATGCATATAGAATTCATTTTTCTAAAATTTTGTGCTCCTCTTCTGCTTTCAGTTGCGGGAGCAAAGATTAGGAGCTGCTACGAGTGAACATGGTATAAATTTGACGATCCTCAGGGAAGGATTAACAAGATGTAATATTCTATTAAATCGAAAATCACTGACTGATTTAGCGATTTGGGAACCTCGATCTTTCAAAGCCATCACGGACATCGCATGTGCGAGAGCAAAGCAAGATCATTTTAAGACTAAACTGAATATTCAAGTACCAAAGAATGTTATTGTAAGGGGTTTAATTAAATAATTTTTCATAAGTATAAAATAATAAGTTTTTTCCTTCTAATATATTTATTTGTTACTTTTGAGATATTTTCGAGTTCATGTTAATCATAATCGTATGTCAATGATACTACAAAAGTCGCTAGATACACGATTAATTTTTTTTATGATACGTCATTTGTGGCACCATAAATACATCTAATCAAATTACAAGAATCAATCATGTACACGACAACAATGCAACATCGAGTAATCTTTATTAGCTACCTTGCAAGAGCTTAACATGATAAATGAAAATAGAACTCTCCTTTGTGACATTACATTTTATCAGAACAATTATATATGTTCAAACGGAATAGGCAATTTTTTGCACGTACTCCGAATAAGAATAAATTTCATCTGATATAATCTCATAAATATATTTGTTTCGTCAACAACATGTATATTCAACAACGAGCATTGACGATTTGTACAAAATCGGGCTTGAGTGACGCGCCACCAACCAAAAATCCATCGATATCCTTTTCTTTTGCTAAGTCTTTGGCATTGCCTGCTGTCACGGAACCACCGTAGATAATTCGTAAAGTTTGTGCAACATCGGGGTTGACATTCTTGCACAACCACTCTCGTAATTTTTCATGAACCTCTTGCGCTTGCTGCGGCGTCGCAGTTTTACCTGTACCAATTGCCCATACTGGTTCATAAGCCAAAACTACGTTTTCCCAAGATTTAATTTTATCCGCTATTGCCTTGGTTTGCCTATAAACTACTTCTTCGGTCTTTCCTGCTTCGCGCTCTTCCAATTTCTCACCTATACATGCAATCACCTGGAAATGACAAAAAATATTTTTTTTCTCTTGCTTTTATTATAATTAATCGTGTTGCATTATGTGTATATTATTTTTCTACATATAATTTATGTCTATTCTTTGAACATGCATATATATATATATATATATATATATATATATATATATAGTATATATATTTAATAAAATATAATTGATTTTTATATTTACTTTCAATCCAGTTTCTAAAGCATGTGCAACTTTCTCTGCAATTAATTCGTTCGTTTCATCGAAAACGTTTCGACGCTCTGAGTGGCCAAGAATTACCCAGGGAATGCCATTATCCAGAAGCATAGCTGGACTAATTTCACCAGTAAATGCTCCTTTAGCAACTTTGTACGTATTCTGTGCACTGACACTAACATTGCCAGGAACGATGGAAGTTACATACGTAAGATATATCGCTGGAACGCCAACTACAACCTCTATAAATTACAAAAATGTCATTTTTTCAATTAAAAACAGACAGTCCATAATTGTACCAAAATTGAAGACTAAAGAACTTGAATAAGAAATAGAACAAAATGATACATTATGTAATCATAGAACATCGCTATTAGTTTCTTGGATGTAAATATCTGAAGGTAACTTGACAAAATTTTGGAATTTTAAATATTCATTTTACTTTTTTATTTTATTTTATATTTATCTATATTTTTAGTTTTTTTTTTATTTGCTCGATTGAATTTTACTGCGCTCATAAATATAATAATTTGCGATTGCAATTTGAATACATTTTTTGTAAATAACAGGTGTTGATTTTTCCAATACGAGAAACATTTTGTACAGAGTGACTGGCATTCACATACCAACATTAGGATCGAGTGGACCAGTTTTCAGGAACGCGACGATGTCGCCAATCTCGCTCTTTGTGCCGTTCATCTTCCAGTTACCGCCAACGAAGAATTTGCGTCCCATCGTTTGTCTTATGTGTGCACCTCGTGACAGCTTATGCAACGTGCGAGCTGCAACTAATCTTTTTTTTCGTCGAACGCAAATTGAAGTTCGAACTCGATTCTCTGACCTACTCGAACCCCTATCTAATCTGACCTACTCTGACCTACTCTGACCTTCGCGCGCACACCAAGGTGAACATACCCCACCCATGGTGGTTCCACCCAATCATATTTTACATATGTACATCTTTGTGATAGAAATGTGACTGGATAATTCTCTTTATACATATGTTTATGCGGCTATGTAAGTTGTGTGGATATATCTTACAGCTTACGACCATATTGTAGAACAGGCATAATCTATAATTGCGTAAGCATAGTTGTAAATGCTTGTAGTTGTAAAAATTCACCAATTACAGCCGAATATGACAAGAATATTAGATTATAAATAGTGAATTCTTACAACCATTTACAACTACGCTTATGCAAACTTAAAGTCTGTTCTACAATAGTGATAATTAATTAGAAATTAACCAATCATAGTCAATTATTTTTGTCATATTCAATTGTGATTGGTCAATTTCTTACGTTCTATTGTAAAACAGGCTTAAGGCCCTAAGATTTTTTATTACCGGCTTCATTGTAGAACCTCCATAAAGTATATAATCTAAAGTTTAATTCAAGATTCCTAACCTCTCGCTAGTCTGTTGACAGTATCATGCGAACAGTGATAATTTATAAATCAAGATTTTCTTATTAGGAGGTAAGTATATACTCACGGTATTTATGATATATACGATCGACAGAATGTCGGAGCGATATCTCATTACGAGTCACGTATACAGCGTTCGTTAATATAAGTTTTATTGACATTGTAAAATCTGTTAAATTTTCATAACGAATGATAAAGAATGCCAACTTCTTTTTATGTACGTACTTCTCGCTTGAAACTTATAATAGCTAGCTCTGAGCACCTATTATGGATCCATAATTTCCAAGCGTTCGGAATGGATTCCAATCGGAATTATTCAATTATTCCCTAGATTTCTATTGTGTTTTCTGGGGAAAACGGATAATTCCGATCGGATTTCATTCGAACGACGTACTCCTTAATAGGTACCCTGATAATTCTGATATTAATAGTGATGAGAATTCATCATATAAAATAGATTTACCGATAATTCGGCTCACTGCTCTTTGTTTTTATTATGAATATTAAAGATTTGTTTTCCAATGATAAACTTTTACTCCGAGTCAGCTCTGTCGATAAAAATCTTTCTGGATCTATCTTCTAAAATTCGAGAAAAATTGTATACTCGTTTATTATATTTACAAATCTTCTGTTTTAGAAGACATCGAGAGATGGCAAGCGAGGAAATATATAATCGAGAGGCCAATAAGAAACTGCAGCCCATATTTAAAAATCGTTCGTTTCAACAAAAATTTCGACAGACCAGCACCACTGGAAAGAAACGCACTTGGCGATCGTTGAAACAAGTCTTGGCTCAAGAACGTTCGTTACCATGGCCAACGACAATAAAACATTGTATGCATCGAGTGTGACAAAATTTTTATTTTCTCTCATAGTTGCATTTATACATATTAGTCGGAAAATATTTAAACCGTAACGAGACATTTTCATATAATCTGCACGTGATTAAGATCGAAATAGTTTCGCGACGTGTATTAAATACAGAGAGAGAGAGAGAGAGAGAGAGAGAGAGAGAGAGAGGGAGCATATCGTTTTCAGCATAAATCTGTTTAAATTTTAGACAGTTCCATCAACGCACCGCCGAGCTTCAAACCTGCAAAAAAATACTCTGATATTTCTGGATTGCCGGTGAGTAATCCAGAGAAACGATTGCTGTAATATTTATTAACTAGTCAACATTTAATCAAGCTTTTCCTCGATGCTGTAAGCTCGTAAAGCGCGGTAAACTAATTTAAATAAACAAATTGCATTTCATTTATAGGCACGATACACGGATCCACAAACTAAATTGTATTATGCCACCGCTGAAGAATTTGCAACGGTTCGCAGTTTACCGATGGACATAACAGCCGGATATTTGGCTTTACGTGGAGCGTCTAGTATCGTTGGTTAAATAATCTGATACTCGACATAGCTTAGCAGTCGTGACTACATCTTGATCTATATATCGTCTGGCAATGCAATTCAATCATCCAGTGATCGTTACAAGAGTTTACAATTTATATTTTAAATATATAAACATCTATACATTTCGCAATATGTTGCTTTTAACATCCTAGAGTTTCCTTCTCATTCACATTCACGAAGAACAGGGATACATCGATAGGGATGGAGTGTTAGATGGAACGATTCAATCGATAAAGAGACAGAGTAAATAAAGTATCGATATTTTTTTTCAGACAACATATTTATAACATTTTCACGTGATGCCAATTTACTTTGCAGGATTTTCCAAAATGAATAATTCCATGGATAATTTTGGTTTTCATTTCTTTTTTGTTCTTATCTTCTTTGTGTTACTTTACACAGTACATTATTAAAAAAGCTTGTCCATTATAACTTAGTATATGAACTAGAGGTTAATAAAGGGGAGAGACCTGCGGAGGACCTTCGAGAGCTGTATTACTGTTCATCGACTGTTGCACTGAATCTTTACATTTTCTTTTTTTTTCAGTCCAGTTTACGCGCCCCGTTTGCTACTAGCAACACGGCCATTTTAACAAATTTGCAATTGAAGATACAAACAGCAAGGCCTACTGAAATATTGCCCGTTCGTGCACTATCCTTAGGTTGCCATTTGTCTTTAATGTAATTAATTACTTGATCGATGTGATTATTTTTATCGCTTTAGTCATATAAATCAGGAAGATCTTCATCATCGCTATCAGCATCGTTGTCCCCTAATTCATCCAACTCATCAAAATTTGGCTTGCTATCGCCCGAGCCGCTTAGACCACCCATCTGTCGCATCATCTGCGAGATCAGAAAAAAGTATATATATCAATTATCGACAATATCTTGATAATTTTTGGCTACAAATACACGTGGACATTCGTTCTTACCTCTTCTAAATCTGGCGGATTACCTTCTTCGTCGGTATCGTCCTCATCCTTCCATTTGTTAAAATCGCTCTTTAACCAGTGAGCCTTTGTTTTGTCTTTAATTAATCGTGGCCAATATGGTCCCTCTTCTTTCTTAGCAAGAATCAACTCAAAAGTCCTACCCTTCATATTTTTTATGGTTTTGCTGGGCTCAATTTCTTTGTACAGATTAATTGTAATTTCATGCATTTTTTTATCTGTACCTCCCTCTCCTTTGAAGTATATCTTTTCTGGTTCGATTTCAATAACAGGATCTTTACAATCTTCTAAGCAGATAGTAACATATAAGATATCTTTTCTTTGAGCCCACATGACTGGGGGAGGAGGTATCCTAAAAGTTGAAAAAGGAACAAAAAATATTATGCATGTATGTATATATGTATATAAGTTGCATACAGCAGAAGCAGCTTTACAATTGTAGGAAAATATTCTTTAATATGATTGATCTTGCCTTTAAGTACTTCTTCATTGAATCTAATTATATAAAACAATCTCCGAACACAATTGCAAAGTTGCTTTTTCTGCTGAATGCAATCAGGATAAAACTCGAAAAATTAAAAATATTCAATTATTCTAACTGAATAAGAATCTAATGTAAAAAAGATATCACTTTTTGATATCACATTTTGAAGAAGTAAAAAAAAGCTTCCGTGTATATGAATCTATAATTGATCTAAAGAATTGAAATTTAAGTCGAGACATTCTCAGACTTGATCGAAAATTCGTCTTTTTTTCTTTTGATATCCCTCTGGTTCTCAATTTTAACCAGAGTTCTACAATAAGCAAGTAGTATTATACTAGTGCACATGAAATATCTCATAATTTTTAGAGTAAGTAACATTACTCGAAACACTCTCGTATTTACTATTTCGAGTATTAAATATCCTGAAAAATCCACATAAACGAATTCCCACGTGTGCAGTGTGTATTCTATGTACATAAAGGACCTGTTGTACCTTTATAGGTTAGGGACAAAAGCTCGATGCTATTTCGCGACGCATCGTGATTTATTCGAGTCGTTACAGTGCGCTGATATGCGCGACATATATCATGCGGCGCAGTGACGCGAAGAGATTCGCTTATCACGTTAATCATTGCAAAACGAAAATACGAGCACGTCGAAGAAGCGAGTCATCGATGCCCGTCGTCCGGCGCGACATTGTTTCGATTCGTACGAAAGAGGCGGAGGAAAAAAAAAGAGCGAAAAGAACACGTCAATACGGAGATTAACGCGAGCGAATAATCGCGTTACGCATTTTCGTTCGAAAGAAAGATTGCCGCCATGCGGTTAGGTCGTATCTCGGTCGAGAAACTTGGAGAATCAATAAAACCGTCTCACCAACATGGCGATGCTACGGAAAGCACGGGGCGGCATTTACATACAACCGCGACAGTTATTCGTGGCTATACGCGGACGCGCGGCTACGGAGATCATCATCAAGCCTGCCGAAGCGAATCGCCACGCCAATTTATGTCAATCCTAGGATACTTACTGGCTTTCTTGCGTCATGCTTTCGACAGCTTCGCTTGCAACGAGAATGAAACAAATACACAGCGCACGTAGCGCACTCACTCACGCTGACACCGCCGCGCGCCACTCGTGGCCGCTCGGCGTATCCGATTCGAGATTCTAGATTGTTCGGCGTTCGCGCCACTTCGATATATCGTTTATTCTCATGAAACTCTCAATCGATGTGATTCGATTGGCAGCTTGCCAAACTGCGTTTTGCTCTCCGCGATTTATCTACATACATAAACTTACAGGAAAAATAAATATTTTAAAAACACGTTGCTATTTTCTTTATAATGTGATTTAATAGATTTATTATTTTACATGTTTATTTCTTACAATATCGCAATATGTTTCGTGTATCTATTTCATCTTCCTCGCCATGAAAGAAACGTGTAACGAATTAATTGTACTATAAATATGCCCGTTCTTTTTAGCTGAACTTTTGTATTGGTTCATCTTTCTTCCTCTTCTTTTCTCTTGGAGAGAAAAGGAAAACAGATGAACCAAAAGTTGCAGAGCAAAAGTTCGCAGCTAAAACGAACATGCCTAATGTGAACTAGTTAGAGAAGGCTGCTTGAGAAGATCCTTAGCGATAAGAAAAGAAAACGCCGATTTCGCAATAAATCAGCACACATCAAAAACACGTTTATGTATACAGGGTGTATCTTAAAAAGCGCCTTCTAATCATATAGCATATTATTCCTGATCAAAAATTGAGTCGAAAAGTTCTGAGCTATACTGCAATTTTTTTACAACAGTTAACGAGATATTAATTCCTAAAGATTGCCAAATATGCAGATAAAATTGACATAAGGCCAGAATCAGACTACGCATTGAAGATTGAGATTAAAAATTAATGATTGAAATTTGATCAGTCTTTTCCTCACCAGAGTGAGGGCAAAGAATTTTAACTTCTATCGTTTTGATCGATCAAATTTCAATCTCTCAATCTGATTCCGGCCTAAGACAACTTTAATATATATCTTTCGATATTTTTATAAAATACTTATCTTAAAGATGTTTTTAAAGAGCTCCTTAAAGATATCTTGAAGTTGTCTTACGTGCCGATTTTATACATTTCGCTCATTGAATAACTAAAAAAAAAAAATTGTGAAAATTGCAAAACAATAGAAAAATTTTCGATTCAATTTTTACCAAAAATATAACACTATATGATTGAAGATCACTTTTTAAGATACACCCTGTATATATATGCATGTAAATAAATGTTATTGCGACGTCTTATCTGCGAATATATTAATTTTAAGATAGGAAATTTGTATTATATACTCAAGAGAATCGAAACGTCTCTATAATTTTATATATTTTAATAAAGAATATATATATATATACACGTTAACAGCTTATGTGTGTTAGCTTTAAAACGCTATTATTTTATTATTTGTTTGATTTATTCATTAAAGCCTAATTTTCTAAAATTTGATATATTTATAAATAAATAAATGCGCGTGCGTGCATGTACATTGCAGCACACACCGCGCACATATCGGCAAGGATAGAAACAAAGCGGTTTAAGTCAGAGTTTACAGATTGTAGGTCATACGTTGAGGAGGGGGCACGGGGAGAAGAAATCCGGTGGGGAGCCATTCTTCTACCGCGAACTAACTGGACACGCGGACGCGAGTACAACAGTTTCTTTCTCCTGCAGGTTCGATTCAGGTGCGATTTGCCATCCGCCGCGCGCGTCCGCTCTTTTCGTTATCGTGCATGCGTGCGTGCGTGCGTGCGTGCGTATATACATGCGTGGGCGCGCGCGAGTGACACGTAATGTAAGAGAACGAGAAAAGGCGCGCCCTGATCCCTGTATCGTGATCGATCGATCGATCGTGCGACGCGACACGGTGCGACGCGATACGGTGCAGTCGCGCGGCTTCTCGACACAAGTACGTATATGTACGCACGTTTTTTCGTGTAATACGGACCAAAATCTTCTCACGAAGGTAGAAATATGATAAGAGAGCAAATGTAAGTTGTACAATACGCAAAATAGTGTGAATTAAAAGCGGTATTAGAGAGCAATTGATTTATAGGAATTAGGAAACTGCAAGGGGGAATACAGAACGTATTTATCGCGCGCTTTGAAAGAAGAGATACTCTCAAGAAAATGTTTTCTCTGTTTTCACTAGGTGTATATGTTTGCACGGGAACACAGATTTTAAGTTGTAAAATAAAGATGAGAATAGAATATTTATGGATTGAGAAAATGTGTGTACAACGTGTTCCTTTTATTATTATTATAATATGCATTATACCGTTATTCACATTATTATACATATATATATATTTTTTTTAATTAAACTTTCTCGTAATTGATAACGAAGATAACAATTATAACGCAGAGAGTATATTTTTGAATTTTAACGTTTTTTTCTCTCCGAGATACACCATATTAAAAAATATGAAGAAGAGAGATACAGGAGAGTCTAAGCATCTCTAGAATATGTTAAATTTCATGTATTGAATACATAAAATACGTACAAAGTTCAAAGAGATAAAAGTATTAAACGCAACGTTAAATCAAACGTTTAAATCTTGTGTTTTTTCTATCCTGTTAGCTTTGTGCAACGATAGGGACTAGGTATCGTCCCTGTGTCAAATGTGAGTGCGACGAGTATTTCCGGATAGGAAAGAAAAAGGTGTGGATGACAGTAATGACGATGAGAAGAACGACGTGACCTTCGATTTGAAGCGGGTATCGTGAGCATCGGTCGAGGCACTATGTCGACGAGTTCGCTCTTTTACAAGGACAAGTACGCGGTAAGTGCGTATGATGCGCATATACATGTATACTTCTCTGTTTTATCGGTGGCCGTTTTTAATTATCACAGTCAGCACCAGATAATAAACGCACTCGCATACCATCGTATAACACATACAGATGGTGAAGGAAAACTTTCAATTGAAAATTAATAAATCACGCGAGTAAGTTTTTCAGCATAATCTATCCCATGCAAGGAAGGTCGACATGGTAAATAACGCAGTTACTTAAAAATATCTATTAATCAGATTAAAAAAATGCGACGGCGTCATCCATGTTTCATATATGCAATTACATAGGTTACGCCTATGAGCTTATGCGCTTCTATGCACTTGCCTATGCGCCTATGCGCCCATAGATGCGCTTCTGCGCGAAGCGAGAAACTCCACGGCTGCGGTAAAAGCGGTACATCTATGTATAACGACGTGCTTTCACTCTAGCCTCGCGAACCCAGCAAAATCGCAGTTCCGCGTCTAAGTAATAATGATGTATCGCCGATGCGTATCGGCGTAATTGCGATACAAATCCAATTGTAGCCGGTCGATCAGTTATTATCCACGAATGACTAACGCCGGATAATTATATCGTCATGCAACAATTGTGTCAATATACGTTTCCGCGAATGGTTGCAACGCGAATAATACCGTCTGCTGACTACTGCGGCATACTTCCAAATCTCCATAGTATCAATTAAATAAGGAACAATATAGCTGCCGTCGAAATTAATCGCGCTCTCTAATCAACACTTGCTCCAATACACATATATGTATATCTTTATTATTTTTTTCTTTTTTATTCTCTCTCTTTCTCTCTCTCCCCTTCCCTGTTTTTCTTGTTTGGGGGGGGGGAAGGGGGAATGTGAATATAATCTCGGTCAAACGTCCGCGTTTACCGTAGCCGGCAGAATTTACCACAGGACAGTAACAATAATGTATACGTCATAGAAAAACACAAAAGGTGATGTGTTACAAGGTCGAAAATCTCATATCTCGTTGATGTATCTGCCGATATTTATGAGTACTTAAATACGTACGTTCCTCTCTCGTATTTTCTTTTCTTTTTTTTTTCTATCAAGGTGGGCGAAAGCATTATTGAATAATTAACAAGTTCGCCTTCGCCCGCTTCATTTTTAAGAGAGCGTAAAATTTTCGGGTTTCTCTTTCGTTTGCAATGGGCATCGAATAAATTAATAATTATTGCCTGTCTATGTCGCAACTTGTTTGTTCGTTCGAAAGAATCAGATATATTTGTATCGATTGATTGCGATATTATTGGATATTACATTGATAAAATTATCTGTTCATTAACGGAATAGTGCTGAAACATTGATATCTAGCATTAAACGTTGCAAACAATGCTATAATATATAAATTATTTTCTAAATGTATTTCGTATAATAAATTATATATATAATTAAAGATATATTAATAAACACTAGAAAACTGTTCTAAGAGAAATGATCGAATTGCCTATTAATAGAGAATCAAGTTAAAATCAATATGAATTAGCATTAATAACAAAAATGTATTATTAATATTTTAATGATATACGATACAAATTACAATATTGTATATATGAATCAAACAGTTACTATTAAAATTACGCTGTAAAAAAATTCCGTAAATTTACACATATAATAGATGTAAAAATTACATGATTAGTCCTGTAAGTATAAAATATCAATTGTAATTTTATAGAAATTATTTAATTGCACAAAAATTCTGTAAATTTGCTTTTATTGTGTAAATATATCTTATTTTATATGGAAAATTACATAAATAGCAGGGTATTTTGAATATTTTCTTATTATCCAAATTTTAATAATATTACGTAATATAACAGTAATTTTTCGAGTATTGTTAAATGTATAATAATATAAGTGCGAAATGTATTGTTATATTATCGCGTTCCTATAACTACACATTCACATTATGTAGTTCTACATCCTGTTTAGTTAACCAAGAAATTATTTTTATTTGCATATTGCAAATTTACAAACGCATGAACGTTTACAATTATTATAGTAGTCTCAAAATTGCCCACTAATAATAGTTGTAATTTTACACAAAAATTTCTTACAGTGTAATAGCAAAAATTTTAATGTAACGTTTAATGCATGTGATTAAATAGAGAATGTAATAGAAAGGAGTTGAATCGTGCTAGTATTCTTATATCGAAGCTATTTAAAACATGAATCGGCGTGTAGTGATTATCGTTATGGGAACCATTCTAATCACTTTCGAGAGCGCGCTCTTCGATATACGAAGAATCGCAGGTGCATCTGCAAGTGCAGTGTTATCGTGCCCTGCTGCAAAATTGAGAGGATCTTTTTTCTCTCTTTCTCTCTTGACGGGAGTACGTTCCCGGACTTTCCGTGGGAGCGGAATCCGTTCCGCTGCGTGGATCACGCGCTTGTCCGGCATAATAAGATGTATGTCTCTGACATAAGACTTTCACCCCTGAGGGGCTCTCTGTTGCGATCGGTCCAATGGATCTCGGTTTACCGCATCGATACTTATTACCGTTCTTATGGTTATGGAAATCTGCGAGCGCGGGCGTAGCGAAATTATTTCAGATTCCCGTTATGTTGGCCCTTTGATAAATTGTACATTAACCTACTGATTCCATAATGAAATGGTGAATTTTTTTAGATATTCATCTAATTGATGTAAATTATTATCATATAGGTATATTATAGATATTATTGTATATATTTTGAACGATGAGGGAAATGTATGTTTTTTCTTTCTTCATGGTCTCATGTACTTGTTTCATTTTCTTTATTTCATATTAAAAGATGTTACCGATTATATATATA
>NW_017305778.1:67420-71422 GCF_001594115.1 Trachymyrmex septentrionalis | reverse complement strand
TCTCTCTCTCTCTCTCTCTCTCTCTCTCTCTCTCTTTCTCTCGTTTTTTCTCATTCCCGATCCATCTGAAGGCTTAATCGATATAATTATATAATCGAATAAAATTGCCACGAAGCAAAACTTTGCCGCTGAACTTTACACGCTGTACAGCCGGTACAGCCGTTACGTCCGATCTTGCGACCAACACAAATGCAATTCTGCGCTTAAGCGCAGAAAATGTTGACGGGATACCGGGTGTCGAGCGCGTCAAATTGTAGGTAAACACATTGCACATTACAGCAAATGGCAATGGTATAGCAAATTTTCATCGTTTACTGGTTTGTCGGAATCTTTCGAGAGGAAGTATATCTTGATGGTTGAGACTTATATTTATGCATAATTTGAATTACAGAAAAACTATCTTAATTATATTAAGATTCAAGTTATAATATCGATTAAGTGTGATTGACTTTGCCTTTGTCTTTTAAAGCTAATTTAATTAGAAATCGATACTTTAAGAGAACAACTTGAAAAAAGAAACTCAATTTAATGGAAAATGAACGGTGTAACATTTTTTTCATAAAATGTACAATACATATATTTAGATAAATAATGAATTTTTCAACTCGCTTGAGCGTTACACAATCCTTTCGCATGTTACGCAACAATTGTTAGTAATGAACAGTGCTATTCGTCAAGCAATGTAATAATATTTATGATAAATTAAATTTTTAATAGATCATATAAAATATCATTGTCATATTTATCAGAATCCTCAATAAGTATAAAAGTTAAGAAATTCTGTAGATTCAGCGAAGTCATATGATGATACTTGATAAGGTAGTTAGCTAATATTCCTCTACAAATAAAATTTTTTATAAAACAAGCAGTAGGCTCTATTCTAACTCGTTCAAGTAGATTTTGTTTTTGTTTCTAAATGTCTGCTTTGATTATATTTCTTACAATTTCTTAGTGTATTTATATCTCTATAATGATCCATAGTTTCAATAAATATAATATCTTGCACAATGCAAAGGCTTTAACCGAAGTACTACAAATTTATTACCAAACAATGTCGATGCGTAATATTCTTTTTCTACCATGATTCAACGTTTTTCTCTCTTTATCGACTTATATTTTATATTACTTATCGTATATATGCCATCTGATGATAGCGAAATGATGATCTACGAATCTTTCCTTGCAATGAAACACGAAAATCACGAAATGTATATGCTACACTTAGAAAAGATTGTAAGTTTATTATGCATCCGTACTTGGAGTCATAACATCACTATATATAATGTTTATTTCCAATCTTTTCTTTCACTTGTACTAATATCGAACGCCAATTACCTTTACGTATTCTTATAATAAATTATAAGTCAGGTATTATCTTCTATAAATACTAAAATTACTGTATAATTGATAAATGTTATGAGAAACATATAATTTATGTTATGTTTATGTCATGAGAAACATATACATATACACTTATATATACATATATATATATATATCCATATCTTCATCTTCATCTCCCATCTTTCCATCTTTCCGTTTCCATATATACAAGGTAATTAGCGATAAAATTCTCGCATAACGGCAGAATAGACTAAACTGAATCGGAAAGTCCTCTATCATTTTGCAATTTTTTCAATAGTTAACAAGATATTAATTACTAAAAATTGCCGAATATTGGTTTTTAATAATTTTTAAATACTATAATACTTAAATACTATCAACTTTACAGAAAAACAGCAAAAGACAAAAATTATTAAATTTCTTCTCATAAAGTTCTGAGATTTTTTCAGAATTTTTTTGTACCGTATTTTCTCATATTGATAAAAATAGTTGTCAATAAGAAAATGCAGTAGTAAAAAGTTGATAACAAATTCTGAAAAAATTCTTAGAGCTCTATGAGAAAAAAAAAACAATTTTTGTTATTTACCAGACACCCTGTATATACACACATATATACATATATTTATTTACATAGTACACTAAGAAAAAATACAGTCAATTTTAATAAATATTTAGTTGAATACTGCCAACTAAATATTTGTTAAAATATATTGTAGTATGTATAAATTTTTTTCTCAGTGCATATATTACATTTTAAATAATATTCAAATGTGCACTCTCTATAAACTGTTGTTATATGTAACTACAGTTCTGCATGGTACGATCGCCAAATGTGAGAAAATGCGAGAAAAACGATCGAATGGCAAACCAGCCTTTCATTACGCCGAGGGCATCGGATCGAGCAAACGTGTTGCTATAATTTTTCACCTCGTAAAGGTTGCCGATCGACGGATATGCTTCTCCACTGATGCATATCTGTAATTACTATTGCAGAATTATAATTTTGATAACGCGTGTTCGCTGTTTCCTGGTCATTTAAAGTACATTTTAGGGTTTTAATCCGAAAATTCAACACTATAACACTTTTCCGATCCGTTGATCCGATAGGATTCTTATACAGATCCAAAAATTAATAGACTTATCTGGATTTCGCGAAATCCATGATATTTCGAATTCGATGGTAGATATATATATTCATTAATACACCACCTAAGTTACACATAATTACAAATTAAATGAAATTATACAGAGTTTCGATAATGATACAATTGAAAGTAAAAACGACAGATCGCAGACAAATCTTTTTTTTTTGCACAAAAGTTATTACTCCTAACAATAATTATTACTCCTGTTGTACATTTAAAGCGTGTATTTTTGCGCGCATGTACCTACTTTTTACATTTATCACAGCTCGACGGCGAATGGCGCGGTAAAAGAGATACCGGTTCCGGTAGACGCTTCCGGTTAGCCCCGTCAGCGGTCCGGTTATAGTACCGCTACACGATATCGTTGTATCGATTACTTAATGATAAATATCGATCAACTGAAAGGACTGATCCATGCAAATTAATTGAGTCTTTTTTCGTTCTTTAAAACTAGTTTATATATATATATTTGCTTCAAATAGCTTTTGAGAGATTTTTGTTTTAAGAAAACTTGTTTTACCAAAGTGTAATTTGTTGATACATTGCAAAAAATTCAATTCTAATTGGGAATAAAGGCTACTTTGGATACAATCTCACAGATATTAACTGATATTAACAAAGTTGCGTGAATAATTATCACTAATTAAAGACTCTGACGAACTTTTAACGATCGTCGTGAGAGGAAACGACTTTATACGTATTACGTATACATGTACGCATTTGAACAACGAAAACTCATTAATGTTATCTATATCAATAGGATGATTAACATCGCCATGTTTTATTTTAAAGTCTGATTTCAATCTTTCTCTTTTTATTTAAATTCCTAAGACACTTTTATCACGACGCGTTTCTTGAGTATAATTTTTCAAAGATAAGTACATAATCCCAAGTGAAGTTATATATAACGTATATTTATTTATAATTCTCTCGTCAAGTGAAAAAAAGCTGACTTGAAATTTGTCGAGAAATCCAATGACAAAGTAGGTGACGAAGCGCGTGCGTCTTGCGCAAAGACCAACGCTTTACCGAACGATGTAACGGGGCATAATTTCCTGCGTGCGTTTTTGCGCGCGGCATGCTTACGCACTATTCCGCGAGACAACAGGTTTATGGCGTGAAATTATATCCAAGGATAACGTTTATTGCTTCTTTTCTTTCTCTCTCTTTTCGAATTCTGAACATTTAGACAAAAACTAAATTGAACGCAAATAGAAGCACCTATCGCAAATAAGTTTTTCATCAGGTAATCACCTTCTATGTTTAGCCGGTCATTCCTCATTTCATGGTCCACAAAAAAAGAGGAAGTTTTTCGAAATTATACTTTATGTTTAAAAACTTTTACGTGAATACGCGTTACAAAATAGAGAAAGGAACAGGTACCATAAACGAGCCCATTAAAGAAGAATCAATTTTAAAGTCCGCTAAATTATGATTTGTCAATGAAAGATCAATTCGTACCTACGTAGGACATATACAGGGTTAACATTGAATATTAATGCCTAAATGTATA
>NW_017305778.1:65614-67320 GCF_001594115.1 Trachymyrmex septentrionalis | reverse complement strand
AATGAAAGATCAATTCGTACCTACGTAGGACATATACAGGGTTAACATCGAATATTAATGCCTAAATGTATATTGTAAAGTGTGGAATACATATAAAAGGATTCGTATTTCAATCCGTTCTAGAATGTACTTACAATTAGAGCCGATTGAAATTTAAGAAAGGGACTCTTGGAGAAATTTGTCAAATAAGATAACGTGATGATTAATAATAAGCGATAAGCAACAACAGTTTTATGCGCGGACACCGCATTATCATCAGTCAATTTTTATCTTCAACTCGCGTAAAACGTCCGAGTTTTTCAATGGCGATTCATAATATTGCTCTATCAATCGAAATCGTTGAACTGTATCACTCAGAGATTATCTCGGTCAAGAATTACGTATTTCGATTCTTAATTATTATGGTCTAATTCATATCTTAGAGATTAGATTAAAGTTAAAGAGTAGAAACTGAAAAGAAGTGTAATTGCGAGACGAGTCGAAAGTTGAAGAAGACTACTCGCTCTGTTATTTTAATACTTTTCGACAATTATCGATACAAAGTTGACGCGATTGTACATGGGTGTGCGTTACATCAATACGATGTTACAATGTTTCCGGCCTCGTATCATTGGCTCCCTGGTTGGATTCGTGCATGTCCCAAGTCCCAGCAAAACTCCCATGTAAGTAAACACAAAGTATGTAGTACGAATGTATAGTAGAAAACGTTTTTTTTTTTCTCTTCCAATATCCTTAAATATAACGGTATCTGAGGAAAATCCTATAACTCGTATAAAACTGAAAATATGAGATTTTATGAAACATTAAAGAGTAAAGTCTTAGAAGCAACGTCTCGATTCTGAGAGTGGAAATATAGGAAAAAATTTACAAAAAACTCCATGACGTGTTGTAGTAGAAAAAGCACGATACGTACTGTTGTATTAGCGGTGCACTGTATTCGGCTTCTCTTCTCGATATGCCGGATATGCGACACGTGTTTGAAATCCGTTATGTGGAAGTACATACGTCATATGTCACGAAAAACGCGCATATACATATGTATATGAATTATATTTTCGAAGTCGCGTTTCTTCTGCGAGGTGTCTTCGTGCAAATAGTGAATATAAAGTAATAAATAACAGGAGAAAAATAACAGGATTTTATTTCTGATTAATTTGAAATTGTCTTATTGTTAGTGCTACCAAATTTTTACTTAATTTTGTATCTCGGTCCAGTCTAATATGGAAAAAAATTAAAATTACTTATTTTGGAATTGTGATCCCTTCTGCAGACTGATACCAATTTAATGATCGTGATTCATTCATTTAAGCTTCATCTTGACTCTTTGAATAGGGTAAAGTTGTCTACTATGAGATACCTTTTTTAAAGGCTTGTAATTTATTTAATTTGTAACACACACCTTAACTTCTACCTTCAAAAGTTAAATTTATGGAAAATACATTTAAGTTTTATCGCCAAAAATTAGCAATCGATAATAACTATATTTTGTTGTGTATGAAATTTTTTATCAAAAGTGCCGAATTTGTTCATTCAAAAAAAGATTTCTAATATGAGACACAAGGATTTCCTTATATTCCATAATAAGAAACTGAGAAAAAAATAAAGATAAGTGTTTTATACGCGCTTTTATTATATTATATAAAAGTAGGAACAAAAAATTTAAATGTTACACATAATAATTTTTTGATGTGTGTGTGTGTGTGTGT
>NW_017305778.1:53424-65514 GCF_001594115.1 Trachymyrmex septentrionalis | reverse complement strand
GTGCGTGCGTGCGTGTGTGTGTGTGTGTGTGTGTGTGTGTGTGTGTGTGTTAAATCTTGACAATAATAGAATCATCATTTTTAACATATCGTGCGATAGTACACTTTGAAATACTAAATTGTTTAGATGCTCTCATATTAGCTAGGAATATTCTGAGTATCTCATTACGACTTCCACTTCTTGAGGTTTCACAATCATCAAATCTAATCTTTACAATTAAACAACCATTATATCATCATTTTCCAATACGATCTTACTCTATCACTGTATGCAAACTTTATTACCAACTATTCATTTTTATATAGTAAAACAAGATATAAAGATTACAAACCTCAATAAAATTTGACTACATCCAATTTTACAAATCTTTTTTTGCAACGACTACATGCATGATCTGATAATGAATTTTCTACTAAACAGATTTTACTCTAAGAGCAAAAAGTTCATGATAGAAATAACACCGATGCTTATTAGTTTAGCAGAAATCCCGCTATCTCATATTAGGAGTCTACCCCATAATAGGCGACTTTACCCTAATTTTTAGGCTCGACAAGTAGAGAGTTGTATTGTCATAAGACGGAAGATTTCGCGAGAAAGTGGCCTGTAGTAGATGTAGAAAAACATGGAAGGAGATCAATAGGATGATTCGATGAATTCATCCACAGGTTTTATCTCCTATTTCCCCTATTTACAGAATTGGACTTATTTCGCAATTTTGATTTAAATTTACACTGACGCAGCGCGGCTTTCGCCATATGGAGATGTCATTTGACAAATTATAAAAATTAACGCAAGAAAAATTTACAAAGATCTTATTGGCGTATCTATTTACTAATAAACGTTGGTATTTACCAAAGGTGTGTGTGATAACGCTTTGCTCTCTAAATAAACTCCCTTGAGAAAATTGACTTTAAATGAAGTTAAGATTTTTAAAAGTAATTAAGAGTTTAGTTATTATTATTATTACTTAAAAATTTTTGAGATAATTTAAAGTGTGTAAAAGGCAAATCTAATTATGATCTAAATTTCAAAGCTAGGCTTTAAAATAATCTTAGAAAAACTGAAGATTTTATCATTTCCATTGCATCTAGAATTTTTTAAGTGCTGTAAGTTTTAAAGTAAGGCTAAGTGAGGCTAATTGTAAGATGACCCGCAAATAGTACGTGACACTGTCCCTAGGATGCAACGGTTTGCAATTTTCTTCTAAGATCAATACAAGAATGAAAAAAGATATAGCATTATGAGATTTTTCATTCGCGTTCTCATGAAATAATTTTTTGATAGTGAGCTTTCTTATAAATGAAGGGGACTTACTTTCAAATTTAAGAAAATTTATAATTTTACAATTATTATTTTAAAGAAAATCTGTAAAATTGTTGATATTTATTTTTTACAATTTTTAAGTTTTTTTTAGTTTCTTTTAGTTTTTTAAAATAAATTTTACATAAATTTTAAATAAGTTTTAAGATTACATTAAACAAATGTTTAAAGTGTCCACCTTTCTTGTAGATTTTCTCTTTAGCTTTTTCTATAGTAAATTTTAAGTTTTAAAGGTTTTCTAAGGTAAATTTTCCTAAGGATTAACTGTAAATATTTCACATGAATTAAGCGTGGTTTTCATACGTTTACACAAACATTTATATATTTTGCGATGTAACTTTTACCAAAATCATCGTTCGATTTCATGAACATCTTGACAAATCAAATAATGTTTATCAAAGGTTGTTTAAAACGAAACAAAAAATAGTTTGCCAAAAAATATTTTCCTTCACGGATTTAACTGTTATATAAAGGTAAGAAATATGCGTATAATTGCATGTGTCACGCAGGTGATAAGGACGTTGTTGATGTACGCGGTATTATCTCGACATCGTCGTAATTTAAAATATTGCAAAACTTGCGAAAGTCATATTTGGTTAGCATTGAGATGAATCAATTTGAGATAAATTGCATTCGCGAATAATTTTCTGTTGCAACGATAGTAAATCAAGTATAATTACGTAATATTTAAAATAACAGCAGAAACATTACTTTTTTTCACTTCTTGCTTTCACGTCTTTTCCTCACTTCATGCTCGATACATTGCAATGTTACATAAAATCACTTTTCGTTATCACACCTGATGTCAATGCTATTTTTCACAACGACCTTGACGCACAATTTTCACGGAAGTTATTTGTTACAATTTCAATGTATTTTTCTATAGTGCTAAACGAGAACACATACATATATACGTAATAAACGTTGGTTCTATTACTTACAAAATTGTAGACGTGATTACTTATTAATTATTCAAGAATGCACAATTGAAAAGCACAGGAACAGAGAATGACAGTTTTCAATCTTTATAAAAAATTGTGTATACCAATACATGGCTTCTAATAAGTTGAAATCTGTTATTCTCCCGTTCTTTTGTCTCTGCGCCAATAATTTCACGTGTGAAAGTTAATTGCTCTATTAATTTTACATAAATGATTTTCCTAGACTAACGTATTTCCTGTAACACTACTTTCTCGGCATCTTTCGCACGATTTATTGTCGCTATCTGATACACCCTTAATGTCTTAATGTTTCGTACAGTCTTCGTCCAATACGTATACATTTTGGAAACTAGTTACGTGTGATACTACCCTGAAAAATTTTTGTCATAATTTTTATATAAATTAGAACATTTTTCAAAAATATTCGAAAAGTCTATCTCATCTTCTCTCAGAATTTTTCAAGTGAATTCTGAAATATTCTGAAATTTCTCATCCCATAATTGTTAAAAATTATTTTTTAATTTTTTAGATTTTATAACATTCAATCAGAAATTATACTTTAAAAAAAAATCTTAGAAATCTTACGATATTTCATAATTAACATATAATTAACATGAAAAATACATTACTTTAAATACGAAGCGCCACTACGGTCTGAATGTTAAAATGTTGAACTATTATATGTATTCATTTAAATGAATTAATTTCAGAAATGATAATTGCATCTCGCACGGAATGCAAGAGATCCGGGTTCGAGGCAATATGTTTTTCGCAATAAGTTTATTACAATTTTTTAAGATTAAATTTGGGAAATTTGGGGGGATTATTAATATTTCTCAGATTGATTGCGTTGAAAGTCCGACAACCATATCAGCATGCAATTATCATTTCTGAAATTAATTCATTTTCAACATCTTAACATTCAGACCGTAGTGGCCCTTCGTATTTAAAATAATGTATTTAACATAAACGGTCTTGTGTCCAATGTTATTGTATTATATATATGAAAAATTCTGAGAAAAGATATAGATTTTCTGAAAAATGTTCCAATTCGTATAAAAAATGTGAGAAAATTATAAAATTTTATAGAAATTCTAAAAAATTATATGAAAATTCTAAGAAAAATTTTCACCAGAGTAATCATTACATTTTCTACATACATTGCCACCGTTGCTCCTTTGATAATGCACGCGATGACGATTTCTACCGTTTTTACTTCGTATTAAATCTACGTTTCACTCGTTATTCCATTAGAAAAATAATAAAAAAAGTCACTAGAATTTCAGTTCTTTCTATCTATTATCACGTTGGATTCTTATCACAAAATGTCATGTATTGTATTTTTGACGATAACATAACGTTTGCTTAGCATGAAACACTGAACTTGGTTTATTCTACGGTTATTTATACTACATACGTTCGATAAGAACTTTTAAAAAAGATAGGATATGCCAATGAAAGAGAACTGTGTTTAACTTGGATAACTATAATATTCTTTTTTTTTTTTAACATGTTTAAATATTTTCATCTCTATTAACACATTTTGCAGCCGTTATTAATTACAATTATTTTATTTATTCTTAATAAAGACACGTGCATTTGGTTAATTGTAAAATATTATATTCGCGTTAACTAATAAAATATTAAACTTGATTAACTTATAATTAGAGAAACATACGTCCGAATTCGTACCTTCTTAAAGATATTACAAAAAGGGAATACATGCATATCTCTCTCTCTCTCTCTCTCTCTCTCTCTCTCTCTCTCTCTCTCTCTATCCCTCTTCCTCCGCCTCTCTGTGTAAATCGCTTTACATGCGCATCGATAAATGCAACATGTACAAGGATTCGGCGCGAAATATGACGCACGTGCGACTCTCGTTAGCGATACATAGTCGAACGAGCCGGCAAGCGAGAGCGGAGAGGACGAGAGATACTGGAGTGGCTAAGGAGTGGCGGGCTAAATATAAATCCGTAGATCAGAAAACACGCATACGAAGTGCGTAATCCCCCGCCTAGAAACATGTTTGGTCGCCTTAAAACTATTCACTGCTTGCTACCATTCGTTTTGGGGTTACGCCGGTGCACATGCCACAGTTCCTTCTCTCTTTTTCTCCCTTCCTCCCTCATCCCCGCCCCTCTACCACCACGTACGGACTTTGCGCGTTTCCGCACTCGTTCCCGCAAGCGGGACAAGCGGTCCGCGACTGTTGCAGTGACTTCGGTGCAACGCTCGTGTACGTATGCGCGTTTTGCGCGCACAGTATGAGCGACACGCGCCTTCGATTACGCGCACCTGCTTTGTGTGCATCTTCAAACACGCATCGACGTGGGTTTGATTTCGACAGTGCAGTTATCACGTAAATTCGAACGATTCTGTGATTCGTCGCGACGATTCAGAGGCGCTCGAAATCAGTAGGAAGTATTTTTACATAATGTATACTAGAAGAGATCGGTAACAAAATAAAATTTTGATCAATTCTCTTTCATAATGTTTGAAACTTTAAAGTGCAATATTGATCTGCGCATTACGCGTGTGTTATTTACTGAAGAAAGCCGTATCATGTAGCAAAGCATTCGTGTTTCCAGTGCAGCATTATCGTGCTTCTTAAATATTGAATTTTCACGCGATGACGATCGGCGATATTGAATCACAGGTGTTGAAAGTTTATTTCTACGAGAATCCTTGACATTTCTTCGCGTCGTACGCGAAGGCGAGACTGATCAAAATTGAGATATCAATCGGTATAAGACGAATATAACGAATAGAGAAAGGTAATTCGCGTCAAAGATCGAATTTCGTTCGTATCGGTACATTTTACTTATCTAGTCTAACATTACGTCATGTCTCTACACCAAATCCTGGTGTGATATCGCATCTTGTATCTCTCATTTCTATCCTTATTGTGCAACAAGTGCATTTGCACGTTATAAGTGTCTTGTTTTTAACGCTGTCAAATGTTAAGACAGTTAAAATTATACGGCACTTAAAAAATTAAAATATAAAACAGAAATAAAATAAAAAATATAGCAACCTTACGCGGAACCATCTTTTGGTTTGGTAAAGTTTCTATTTTCGATAACCGTGTTGCTTACTCGAGCAACAGTGGAAATGCCTGCATGGCCTCAATTTTTACAATTTTGTAGAGCGTAATGCAAAGCGATCGTATCGTGCAAGAGTTTTCGTGTCAAAGAGATATAAAAGTAATATATCTTTTCTATCTCACATGAGAGGTTTAGGTATCGGAAATATTTTGTAAAATATTATCGGGGAGTGTAAGGAACTGAAAAGAAGAAAGGAAAAAAATATATATATATATGTCGTTCATCAAATGTTAGTTTCTGATTGCCATGAAGCTATCTTCTTTGCGGAACGAAACGTGTAAATTGAAATTGCGGAAAAGCTAAGTGCGGCTAAACAAATTTAGCCGCGTGAAAATTAAAACTAACACAGGACGATCTTTTCTAGATCTCTTTAAGCGATCGCTTTGTCCGACGTGTAATAATATCGCGCGTGTCAGTAGGAGGTAGGGAGATGGAAGGAGGGATCGGAATCTTAGCTAATTCGAGATTGGACGGACGATTCTTGAGGGATAAAACGAAACGTACGTCTAACGCGATGAGTGAAGAGCAGGAGCTGCGCGCGGAGCTCACAAGTACAATATACGATGCGACGCGACTGTTGTGCGACAAGCGGTATGCATATACACGTGCACTATAATATGAACATAATTGTTCACCGCGGTTGTGTAACGTTGCTTCCAAGCGGCCTCCAACAGTCGTTGCCGGAGCGTCACGTCGTCTTGCAAAAAATTACGCGATGCTCCGCTGTTGTTTAACATCATTTCGATCGATCGAAAACTCGTGGATCTGAAAATATGCGACAGTCACGTGAAAATCACTCGCTATTGTTATCGGCAACATAGTGCATTTAAAAATATTACTTTCGGAAGTCGAATTGTTGGCTCCTCGAGCGCGAAGGCGTAATTATTATCTATCGATCAATTGTTACGCCGACGAGCAAATAAAATAGAATTGTTAAATAGTTAAATAATAGAACGATTAAAAAAATAGGATATGCATTTAATCGAGACTCAATTTATCATGATAAAATTCGCGCTTGCGCTTTAAACGTACGCGCGCGTATTTTGTACAGCTTTGTTCCTTTTTAGCAGACGATGACATTGCATTGGTCTATCTATATATACGTCCATCTACGAACTGTCGTCGAACGCGCGGACTGTCGTGAATTCTCGCGCTGCCATAAGTCCCGTAGCTCCATGGTGCTCATGAGTCGTGTACCGCGCCGCGTCGCCGCGTCGTTGCTTCAGGACGGTGTCGTTGCTTTTTGCCCCGCTATGCGAAATTAACCCGATCTTCAGCTTCGATCCGGCCATTACGTTCGCTGTCCGCGCTATCCAGTGCGCGACGTGATGCCGCGCCGCGCTGTGCCGATTGCCGCGCGCGCGCGATGTGCAACGAGAGCGTGAAACAACAAGAAGAAAATCAACGGCTGAATAACTATATACGAAGAAAATTGGAACGCTACACTTCGGTATCGTTCACGAACCCGTTTTACACTTGCCCGTCATTCGGCTCTCTGTAATTACGTAACGCGTAGATAATACTGGCTGACGACGATGCGACAGCGGCGTGGAGTCTCGTTCGTTCGTTTAGATTCGTCAAAGCTCGCGCGCGCGTGATCGTTGGTGATCGTGCCATCCGTTCTTTCGTGCACGACGGTTTTATGTTCGACGTGCTCGAATAAAATATTCGTTATATGTTTGCATTATACATACATTTGCGGGCGTACGTGTATACTTACGCGCGCGCTTGTAATTCTCGGATGAGCGAGCAAATGTACGAGCCACGTACGCGTCAAGTTGATGACACCAAGTATGGTAAAGGCGAGGAGACAGCGAAATCTGACATACATCTATCTATTTAACAAATTTGTTCTGTATCGATCTGCGCATTTTTTTTTTTTTTTTTTGGTAATCGTATAGATAATCGATCCGTGGGAAATTGTCGATTCCAAGGCGCGGCGGTGGCTCGGTGTGGCATCGCAAAACGTTATTGTTGCGGTCGCCGTTTCACCAAGCTCTTCGTCGATGTCTAACAACGTGATTAGGAAAAGTTAACAATTACAGTCGACAGAATTTTTTTTCTGGATTGTAAAAATTGTCAGATAAATTTGAGGCTTTGCCAGTATTCTCGCGGTTAGACAAATTTATGAGACGTAAGAAATATGTTTGCGATTAACGGTTACGTGCGATATAAGTTAGAAGGTACAAAGTTGTAACGAGTATATTTGGAACAGGAAGGTTTAAGAGATACAGGATGTGAAAATTTCAAGATTTTTTGGCTACAGAATTCTTTATATATGTATAAACCAAATTTGAAATATAGAAATTTAGATTTCACCGATTATTTCTACGATAAGAAAAATTTATTGCAAGATACAGGGAAGTCGCAGTCGAGTGTGAAATTAAGCCTCGCGATAAACGAAAACAAACTCGCTCGTGACAAATAAAACATGGAGTGCTTTGCCTTGAAAGAATTTGTGTGGTACAAATTTGTGCGTGATATAAAGGAAGACATTTGCAAAGTAATGCATAATAGGATGCCATAAAAGTGCCATCTAGAATCACAACCGGACTATATTACACGATTATTTTCGTATGAAGAAAAATTCAGATCCTCATCAACGAGATGCAACGCCGAGGTATTGATTACTCTCACCATTGATGCAGAAAGAGAATAAATTAATCGTCACTTCTTTCGACAAATTAATGGAAATTAATGTCGAAGTTGAAAAGATCTTTTCCTTCACTCGAAGAAACAAAGAGGGATATAAACTACTTCGATGTTGCAACGAACTAATGAGTAGTTGTTCGTATCCGTTTACGATAATGCGACAAGTAGAGCAACATTTTTGAAACATGTTTCACTTGGTCATTATTTTTCAACTTGGTCAACTTGATTCGATCGTCATTTAATATCGGTTTAAAACAGTTTCGCAACGACAGATCTCGAAAGCCGATTCCAAAAGGGCTAAACGTCATAACGGAAGGAAAAATTAAAAGAAGAAAAAAATCCTGGAGCAATGCCACCCAAGGTCAAATGGATATTACTGTCCAATGCGTCTTTCCAAGCCTTATAACTTTTGTCTAAACCTTTTCTTCGAAATTGCATTTATTTTCGAGATATTCGACTGTATTCAGACTTTTGGGACATCCTGTGTGTATATATACATATTTATATATAGCGGAGATGAATGAGGTGCGACACGTTTTGACAGCTTTGAGAACTCCCGCGAAGAGTTCGACCTTGAACAATGGCGTTACGAGTATCGCGACGGCAACGTGGTACGACGTCCCGACGCCGATAATCGTACATTGTCGTGAGTTCCGCGATGAAACGAAACGCGACATTGTGAAAAACGACGAAGCGGGAAACGACCGTAAAAGATCCTGCGGTAATGAGATGGGAATGAGACTCGTTGAACAAAGGACAACCAGGTCCTTGGAAGAAGATACGAAAATCTTGCCATCGGAAAACAATGTTTCGGAAAAAGACACGACGATGGGACCTCTTGCTGGAAGACTCTCGCTGTCTTCCGATAACGTCGACAAGGCGTCGTCGCGAAACAACGCGGAGATCGTCGTGAATAGATCGAGTAAAGTTCGTACGGACGTCAGGCCTCGCAGTTTCGAAGTAAATCCTGAGTCTCGCGTAAACGACTCGAGGACTCGAGATGGGAAGAGACGCAGTACTATGGAACTGAATGCCACCACGACGGTGAAGACGGACGCCGATGGAGTGCCGACCATCAGTTTCAGTTTTTTGCGCGCCGATGAGAATTTTCACGAGAACGACGACGAGATCGTTATTCTGGAGGTTGACACGAGCGATCAAACTGATTCCTCAGGAAATCAGCTGTACGATCTTCCTAAAAGCGCCATCCTAGAAAATAATCAAGCTCCCTTAAAACGAACCGGACGTGACAAGGAAATAAATTCGAGTGAGCCCTCATTACCAACGGTTCGCCAGGATCTTTACGACGTGCCGAAATCAACACGCAAGGACGTGTCTTCGAACGATTTGCAAGAGATAGAGACGCCAATCTGCAATCCCGCGCAGGAAAACTGCAAGAGCACGAACGTAATTGTTTCGCCTGAGAAGAATAAGAACCAACAGCGCGATCAGATGAAACGTTCTACCAGATCGCTCAAATCTGGCAGAAGAAGCTACGGCGCGTCAGATAGCGACGGTTACGACGCCGGCATAGCGTCGATGTCGGGCTCGTATTCGGATCCGGAGTGCCCGAACGAGGCAGCGTTGTCGGAGAGTGGTGATTCGAACCGCAGCAAGCGACTGAAGTTGCAGAAGCGACGGTTGGGCAAGGCTTGGGGTAGGATGCGTAGTTGGCTGCGAGAGGAGAAGACCAGGATCGGCCAAGTGGTCAACAGGCACGCCAAGTTGCAAGCGGTTGGAGCGCTCAATCCCGAGGTAGTGCCGAAAACAAGAGGAGAGGAAAGATAAGAAATCTTGGCACGATTATAGTAAACATTAAGTTAAAATCGGTCGAATGTAAGAAAATTGATAACATACAGATTACATTATCTGATTCTCAAAAGATGACATTAAACGTACTTTACAGTAGGTAAACAAAAATAGATAAAATTGAGAAATCATGTATTTATTCAAGCTCTTTAAATCTGAGATCATTTTAACTAATGTAAATACGTTTATAATGTTACTCAATATGACAAATTAAAAGCGTGAAATTTTCGGTCCAGAAACGTAAAATTTATATTTTATATAATTCATTGCTTCAAAACTTTGACGTTTAAATTAGACCTTGTATATGGACTTTTTTGCTCTTCTTGTTCTCTAATTTGTTTTACATATATTTTTTCCAAACATCCTAAATACGAGTTGAGCAACGTGGTACAAGATTTCTGATTCTTTCATTCATTTCGATCGATTTTTTATTGAAAATTCTCGCATCAAGGTGCGAAGCAACTGTGCCACTGGGACATCTAAGAGCAAGCAGCGTGGCTTCTATGATCTAACGCGAGCTCACATCCAGGAGTCTGGCTCGATCACCAGAGTGGAGGAGTTTGGTCTATCGTCGGTGTCGGAGGAAGCGAACGTTTCCGATGACACGGAGAGACCAATGTCAGTATCGCCCGATTCGGGGAAGATGTCAGCGAACGGTACGAGAAGATCGCGCGGCAACCTGCGAAGAAAGACGGCCAGTTCGGACAACATTTTGGAAAACGACAGGACAAAATTACAGTTGCCAGGATCTGTGAGCATGGATAAATTATGCTCACGTGCGACAGAGAACGACGAGATGAAAACGATACCAATGACGACGGCGACGACGATGGCGGCTGCGCCGGCAATGACGACGATGGCGGGGACCAGTGATACCGAAGCGTCGAGGGATCACGGTGGGAAAAGTAGTCTGATTAAGAGGAGAATGCTCGGTTCAATTAGAGGGTTAATGGCTTCGACTCATCTATTGCAAACCTACGAGTCCGACGAGGTACTTGTGCTCTTATTGCTTCTTTCTCACTGCTAAGATCACTGACATGTTTGTGCACTTGTCACGACACTGACATGTTGAACACTTGTGACAATACGATCGAACATAACGCACATCTTGAAAACTAGAAATAAAAAGATTAGATACGCGTGTACGAACGGGACTGAAGGATGTAGTCGATGTTTGTACGCGTGCATGTGTGTTTTCCTTGGCGCTCTAAAGCGAATTCCGGAAATGTGAAATATAGGCACCCGTACGCGCGTGCACATATTCGAATACAGAAACGTCACTAATATTTGAATAATCTCATTAAAATTAATAGGAGCGTGCACATCGCGCTTGTAACGGATAGGACCATAAAGTTTGTAACTTACTTGTAACGCGACGCAACAATGGATGTGGATTAATATCGGCACGTGTGAAATTGTTAATAATCTTATAGGACGATGAGTAAGTTTGCTGATAGAGTTTGATAGAATTCAATAAAATGAATTTCGTAACGCAAAAATTTAAAAAATACGTATCTCTTAGATATTTTTTAAATGTTGCCTTACCATCGTACGCATATAAATGCATACATAAAGTATTCATTATATTCATTTAAGAAGATGAAATCTTTTACGAAAAAAAAGAAAAAATTTCTTGTCAAATCACATATTTGACATGTTTATTTTTGCTAATCATGACGTCCATTGCTGGCTATCTAAACGATATTACCACATTTATACAGATATTTTACAATAAATATAAAGTAGTCACTTCGATGAGATGCATGCGCGATAAATCAGCATCACTTAGAATCAACAGGAAAAAATTAAATGCCTGCTTTCTTTTTACATGTTGCTTTCAGCGATGACATTTTCATCGAAAATCGTTTTCATCTGTACAACAGACTTTTCTGGCGTGTTTAGAATGCTTTTTGTTGATCTATCAAGTCATTACATTTTATTTACGCGAATTTGTTATGCACGAAACATTTCGTTTTTGTGTATTTTATGAAGCTCAATTCCTACTTCTCTGACCTTTGCATCTCTGACATTGTATGAAAAGGTTTATTCGTCGAATATGTTTGGGTGTATCTCGTGATTAAAATTTTTACAAGAAGCATTTATGAAATAATGGATATTTTATCACTCAACTTAATATCACTGAATCAAAACTGTACGTAAATACAATAAAATATTCATTGAACAATGAAAAAATAATGAAAATTGATCCAATGAATTCTCTCATCAATGATTTAGGTTATAAAACTATTACTAGAATTCATTGC
>NW_017305778.1:43224-53324 GCF_001594115.1 Trachymyrmex septentrionalis | reverse complement strand
CGCGTTTCATCTGAAGAAAAATGCTGCTGAAGCCACTGAAATGATTTGTGCTGCATATGGAGAGAACGCTGTAAGTCATGCAACATGCAAAAGGTGGTATCAAAAGTTTCGCCAAGGAGATTTCAGTCTTAAAGATGAATCGCGTGCTGGACGCCCTGAAAAGATTGAAACGGACGAATTGCAAGCACTGCTGGATATAAACTCTGCGCAAACTGAAAAGGAGCTTGCAGAACAGCTTGGCGTTACGCAGCAAGCCATATTTTTTCGTTTGTTTTTAAATAAAGATTGAATTTTACAAAAAAAAGCTCAGAACTTTTTTGTACACCTAATATATATATTTAATAATTAATTTACACGTAATTATATAATACGATCAAGACATGCCAATTTCGAAAAAAAAATCTTCCTTTTTTACTTTGTCTCTCATTTTTCAGTTCATCGTTTTCTAATTCTGCTTTCCCCAAGTTGAAATTTTACGGGCCGTTTGTCCGATCGAGAGATTTATTGACTGTCCAAGAGAAATGGCGCTAAGCGACCAAGCACGAGTATGTCTTGAAGCATCGCAAAAGCAAAGCATGGAAAGTGTGGGAAAGTTACACGGAGAAAATAGCCAACTCTGTTTTACACACATACATATGCACGCGCGCACATACACGCTTGACCGTCTTCTCTACGTGTTCTCATGTATGTCTTGAAGCTCTCGTATGCGTGTAAGTCATATTTAAAGACACGTGACTGTAAAGAACAGGACACTGTTTCTCTGTGACTACATTTGACCGTGGATTTTTCAATAGTGTAGCACAGAAGTTGATAAGTTTCTCCGAACAACATCGAGCGATGTACGATATAATTGTTGCCACGATTAATAATTTTTATTAAGATTTCTCAGGTCAAGTATCCTCAATGCAAATTCAGCTTTGCTTACGATTCATTTATTTTAGCTCCAATTTTGTAAAAATATCGCGTAAACCATATCATATAAGGGCGCAATTGTTATGTAGGATTCGAGTGAAATGTATTTTTATCTGCATTTTATTGTCCGTATTTCTGATGATTTCTGGTATTAATTACCAAATTAGGACATGACAATTTAACGGACTGATGGTCACGAGCTACTGACTCAAAGCAATGCTCGTGGCGATGAAAGTTTCTTTGTCGAACGATAAATGTGATATATAAATTATCTGATATGACGAAATATAAAAGCAAGTTCCATTTGAAAATTCACACGCAGAAATTCTCGCATTAACGTAATTGAGGATGCGAGTGAAGAGACATTCACATTGAGCTACTGGTTAAGTAATTGGTTTTATGTAATCGTGTCATATATATTTTTTTCGATCGAACTTGTATTGATAATTAAGACGCGAGATTGCCGCGCGCGAATAAATTATTAAAATTATATTGACCCAATAAGTGAGCCAAGTTCCAAGATGATGATACATTTCGGAAATGTTATGTAGATCTCGAAATGCATATTATGCTGTAATATGATAAATTCAATAGTTATCGACTGGTCATTGACTCGTGCATTGACTTGTTCATTGTAAGTGAATGGAAATAAACCACCTGTTGCAAGTGCACGCCCGTTTGTCGTCATCGATCTACTATAATCGAAGTATCGATTAACCTTTCAATCGTCCAAATTGGTAATAACTACACCAACTCGTTTCATTTCGATTGTTATCCGGGAAATGCATATAATTGCATTTATTATATATAAACCTATTTTTTCATACTATAACGATGTATTTAAATATTTTTGAGAGAGAGAGAGAGAGAGAGAGAGAGAGAGAGAGAGAGAGAGAGCAAGAGAAATAGGCAGAAATTTTAAACGATGCGAAATTTTATTTTAATATATAAACCGCTTAAGTAGCACACAGCGCCCATAAATCGTTAAAAAAGCGCTAAAAAAAAGTGTATATAAGCGCTTTTAACGCTTTGCAGATGCTACTGTGCTACTTAGACAGCATCTTTTACTAGTAAGATTACATGCTCATTTTTGTTTCTTTTTGTATTTCGTGCAGTTTACAATAACCTATATATTAAGAATATTAAAAAAAAAAGTATTTCACGTCGCCTGCGAATATGCGAATATTTGAATATTCTATTTATAGAGATAGGAAAACGGCGAAATTTTTCCCCTTGATTTCTATATAAGTATAAATGTAACATATATACATTTTTTATATTCCTTATACATGATTTGTTATTCACAGATCAACGCTAGAATTTTATTGTCTCTTAATACTATTATAATGAAACAAACAATGATCAACTGTAAAACACATTCAGTTAAAAGATGAATCTGTCGCTTGGCAAATCGATTATTGATCATGCGTTTAATTATTACCTGCTAATTAAACGGATACATGTCGGTCTGATAATTACATTATAATAAAGAGAAGACATTATCCAAGATAAATTGTTATTAGTAAGTGCAAAAAAAAAGATTAGAAGCGAAACTGTGGATATACATATATGAAAGTGTTTTTCCCCATGCGTGACATTTTATCAATTCACTAACTAAACTGATTACAACTTTCGCCGTATCGCCGACTCTAGAAATTTCTCACATACAAATTTATCTCCTTCTATTAATACACCTTCTCTCGTTTTATTACATGTATATATGTAGTTTAGCAAAACAATCTTTTACAGAAAATTAATACAATATTTGGGATGAGCTCGTGATATAAAATAGATTTTAATCTATTACAAATTGATGCAGAAATCTTTCACTTTTTAAGTGGTTGTCATTTTAATATGAAATAAATGTATCGAGATACTATCCAGCAAATAAACTGTCATTATTTGTAATTATTTTGATATTATTCTGATGTTAAAGACATCATTTTAACGTAAAAATTTTTACGATAAATAACGTCAGCTTATTTGCTAGGAAGATGCGCTTCTTAATATCTAATAACTTGTTTAACATCTAATATAATTAAACGCGATTATGGTTTACGTTATTGTTAGCTTTCTCTTGAAATGCCGAGATAGAAGTGTAAATGTAAATGGCAAATTGCCATAAGAAACGCTTTCGGTAAAATTTAGATTGAGTCTATAGAAAGTTGCTCTGTCATTTTGTTAGTCGCGTCACAAATAAAACAGATGTTCTATTGCGTGACAATCGATGATGTGCGTATCAATCGCACGATACAATGTATAACGGCGGTATTTTATAATGCACAAATCTAACGTGAGATTTTATTGCGTGACTTCGAAAATGACGGATATTGTTGATATTATTAACGCAAGTATATTGTGCAGTCGCAAAATTGTGCAGTCATTTAACAATTGCATTGAAAATTATAAATAGTATCTTCAATTTATAAAAACAAATGCTTTACTTTGTATACAAAACTCATCATTGTCTTTCCGTACACAACATACAGGTAAAGAAATAAATAATACTATATAACGATTCTTAAAAAAAATTATCATGTTCTTGCGAGAGCTTTGTATATCCCACTTTGTTCATCAAATTATCAGATCGAAATCTCTGAAACTTTATCGACAATATCGATTTTGGAAGAGTCATACATGCAGGCAATCGAGCTGTAGACAATAATAATGTAGGCAAAAGTAACTTCGTTTCTAAAATTTTTATTTGTGTGCAAAAGTGCATGTAGACAATCGAACTGTAGACAATAATTTTTGTGTGCAAACGAACTGCCGGCAAAAGTGATGTAGGCAAACGATACTGTAAGCAATCGATTTGTAGACAAACGGGATTCCCCCATGATACGCGAAACCGTTTATCAACGACAAGAAAAATATGAAACCTATGGAAAAAAACGCAACTAAGAAAAATATGTTAATGACTGGAAAATTGTCAATTACATTTAGGAAAAACGCGCCAAATTTATTAGAGAAATATTTCACATTCGTTTCCTAAGATTTTAAGCCAGTCTTGGTTCCTAAGATTTTAGTGCGAATGACTTTTTAATATCTTACATAACTTATACACGTTATAATCGCGAGAATATGCATGGACATGCGAATGACAGAAATGTAATATGTCCTTGCCCACTCTAATATTTCTATTACTATTACTGCTATTACCACTAGAGAGATATGATGTAACATGATTGTACATTATGGCTAGATGTCGAGTTTGTATCGATGAAACTCGTTCTCATTCGAGAATATTTTAATAAATGAACATTTTTTATACGTTACGTGAAACTGTAGGTAGCTAACAACATTCCGTCGTTTCAAATTGATTTAGATATCACTTTTTACTTCTTATTTTTACATTGTAAATATTTAAAGCAAACAATTTATGCGATTTATATTTACTAAGATGTGATTTATAAATCTTCAATAGCTGCGTTTTGAATTTTTTTAAGTATACGTCGTCCGCATTAGAACGTAATTATCGACGACATAGAACTCAATTCGTTTGACCGACTTTGAATTATCAGTCGTATTTAACACGCCATGTTTCAATAACTTCGTAGAAAGGTGATTTTCTGTTATCGAAATCGTCAAATGACATTTTATTTAAGCACGATCCAATGTGTACTCAACAAACTCACGATGACTAATTCGGATTCTTTTCGTTATCCTACATTATACGATATATTATACCAATATTGTGTAAAAACTTATCATATCTTCGTATGTACAGAGTGTCCCATAACTCTCAATAAATATTTCTGGGAATAAAAGAGGATGACATTTTGAAAGAAACGACGTTTTAAAAGTTTCTTTTCCAATTTTGGGTCAAACCATTATTTACCGAGTTATTAACGATTAAAGTTGCTCAATCAAATTATGCCCAGCCGGAATGTAACATGCCATAGAGCGCTTATTGTACATTCTCTCGATTAAAATTTTATTATAATTTTTCATATTAATTAATAAATAAATGAATAAATCAATAAATGAGAGATAGCTAAATGGATAGATTATTTATTTATTTGAAAAATTATAATAAAATTTTATAATACAAGCGATAAATGTAATTAATTAGCGTTGTTTTAGATTATTTATTGAAAAGGACCATATTAAGAGTCAAAACGTATGAATTTATTTTTTATGTAATATCATAAATATAAGATTTGGCACAACACGTCAATTAGTTAACTAATTAAATTCTAATAGCTCTTGATTTGTATTTATTTGAAATGAAATTTTAATCGAGATAATGTATAGTAAGTACGAGGAGTCCTATGACATGTTGCACTCCTGCGTGCTACTCCAGATGGAGTATTCCTGGATGCTACTCCAGGGCGTAATCTGATTGAGTAACTTTATTGACTTTGTAAATAACGGTTTGAACTAAAATTGGAAAAAAAACTTTTAATTTAAATTGTCATCCTCTTTCACTGCCAGAAATATTAATCAAAAGTTGTAGGATATCCTACATGTAGGACTGTACTGTATACATCCTAGTTAATTAGCACACGTAATACAGCTCTTTCGACTTTCCTCAAGGCTTACTTACAAGCGAGTCAACACTTACTTTCACCGGGTACCTCGAGCTGTGATTAAACTTTAATTCGAATCAAGTGTCAGTCACCTTGGCGCGGCAAACGAAAAGAAGTGCGATATTTGATAGCCACGGGAACATTTATCATGCACGAACAAAACGCCTTTCCATTATAGCTGCGGTGTTTTATGATTTTATCGTAACTGCTTCCGGGACGAGTCTTGGAGAAAAGAAACTTCCTCTCTCTAGGATACGACAATATTTTATTCAAGTTGAGAACTGCGCATCTATTAAGATACAAAAGAATTTAATCATAAGAAAATTAAGGAGAAAATGAGCACAACTGCTATTAATATATCCAAATATTTAAATAGTTTTTCTTACATACTATACAAGTATATATATATATATATATATATATATATATATGTATATATACAGGGTGTCTCACAATCACTATACAATACTTTCATATATCATCCTAAAGAAAGATAAAGTAGAATAAAAAACTCTAATACAAAAATTGTATTATATGCAATATACAGAATATTTCCTTTTGAATTTTAATATGCAATGCTTTCCATAGTTATTTAATATAAATACGTTATAAAAAGACTGTTATGATGCTGAAGGTAGAAAAAAAAATATATCAATTTATCGTTATCCGGATTATCACGATGAGAAAAAATGTAGAAAAATGATACTTTTTCTGACAAAAAATTCTTTTACTTCTTTCTTGGTTTTTCTTTTTTTTTATATAAATATTAAATAACATTATCTTATCGTTAATCGTAATTTTTTAATTTTGTTGTTGTAACGTGCAGGGAGGTCAAGGCGGTTTCGAGGATGTGCGAAGATATGTCAAACAAGGAGGCGACTTTTGCAAGGACTTGGCATCGATACTTCATGAAAGGTATTTTTTAGACGTTTTCTTCCCATCGTTTGTCACTCATGCGAATTTTTCAATGAGAAATTGTGAAAATACGTTTCAGAGCCGAACTGGAAGCTACTTATGCGAAAGGATTGAGCAAACTCAGTAGCAAGCTGACAAAAGCCTGCGCCAAAGATCAAGGTGATTATCGGTTCTTTTCGGCAGAAATTAAAATTTTATGCGTCCATCGCGTTAGTATAAGGCATTTGATCGATAATCAGGCGTAAACAATTGCAACTGTCTCTATTTATTAATAATACGATAATTTAATGCGAAATTTCTCTTTCGCAAAAATTATTAATAATGAGTATCTCTTGACTTTTTTCTTCATCAAAAATATTGAAAATTTATAATTTATACATATGTATATTTATAGACTTGATGCGCAAACATAGTAAGTTTTAATAAACGAAAAGATGAAATTTAGCTTTAGAAGGAAGAAATTTGCTCTCTTTCTCTTATTGTCTGCAATCTTATCTGTTTATTAAACTTAGGAGAGGCTACACTCTGATCTTCACCGATTTTGATCAACTTGCAGCAATGTTAGAGGAGCCTACCAAATGAACACCTGTAAAGCCGTTCCCGCTAATGGGCCTTAGAAGCCGAGTAATGAGCATTTTAAAACATACCAAAAATCTGGAAACAGTCTAACACCATTAGATGGCATCGCCAAGGTCAAGATGACGATGCCTCCAAAGATCAAACCAATAAAGCCAGTAAATACATCTCATTAAACCTTACCATTTTTGTATAAGACATTTTTCTCAAAAATGTATCCTTTCTGAGATATTAGATTGTTTTCAGATTTTTTGATATACTTTTAAATGCTCATTACTCGACTTCTAAGGCCCATTAGCGGGAACGGCTTTACAGGTGTTCATTTGGTAAGCTCCTCTAACATTGCTGCAAGTTTGATCAAAACCGGTGAAGAGCAGAGCGTAGCCTCTCCTTATTAGTAAGAGACTTCGGTTTATCTTTTTGAGTAGTATATGTGTAGTATCAACGAGAACGCGATGTGTTGCCGCGTTGCGAAATACAGACGGTGCCCGTAGCAATCGTCTCTTCTAATTGTAAGTATAGATCTTCTCTTTCATAACACAGGTGGTAATAGCAACGGAGGTGTGAACGAGGCGTGGAGGTGTGTCGGCGAGGAGATGGAGGCTGCAGCGGAAGCGCATCGGCTATGGGGCATCGCGTTAAGCGAACAACTTGCCAAACCGCTCAGAGTAAGTCCGAGTCTAGGGAGATGATTACGATGATCAGAAAAGCGCGTGTAAAAGACTGGATGCGTAACCGGGTACTTACGTACACGGTTGTTGCAAAACGGCAAAATTAAAATCGCCCAAAGAAAATTTACCTTGAGAATTTTTCAGACAACACGAGGTGTCCAAAATTGGGACACAAGACATCTTTGGCGTCAACCCAGCCAACACAAAATCTAAAATTGAGACATAAAACTTCAAGACGTCTAAAAAAATGTTTTTAAATTTTATATCTCAATTTTAGACTTTGTGTTGTCTAGGTTGACTCTTTTATATCTTACGAATTATATTTCGCTGGCGAAAAGTGCATCGAATCGGATCACAAATATTAAAATGATAAAAATTTGAGACGTGACATTACTACATTACATCACATACGAGTATGCATATGCGCAAATATGTAAAGTTGACTTTCTCTTTGCGGAAACTCGCATTACTCTCTCTCTCTTGCAACCGAAAAGATTCAATCTTGTAATAGCATTGAACGAACTGAATCGAGAAACGAAAGGAATGAAAGGATGACAACGTATATGTAACACACAGGTGGGTGTAGCGGAGACACAAGGCCGATCGAGAAAGAGCATCGAAAACTCGGTGGACAAAGCATCCAAATCGCTGCAAGAATGGCGTGGAATAGCGGCAAAGAGTAAAAAGCAGAGCTTTGCGTGTGCGCGCGAGAACGAGAGATTGCAGGATCTGGCGCGGTTGCAGACCATCAGTCAAAGTCAGCAGAGCAACAATAGGTCGTCGACATCGAGTCATCACGTTACAGAGAAGGAAGCGAGCAAACTGGAGACTAGACGAAGGAAAGCTGAGGACTCCTCGCGACGAGCGGATACCGAATTCTATACGGTCAGCGTGAGAGCCGAGAGGGCCAGGCTCGAGTACGAGAGCACGATGAAGAAAGGCGCGAAGCAAATGGAATTGCTCGAAGAGGAACGACTGAGCGCCCTAAAAGACCTCGCCAACGTGTACTTGACGCACTTACAGGCGCTCGCGCCGCGATTGCAGCAGGTAATATACGAACATTACAAATGATCGAAATAATCGCGCGATCACGCATCATTGCAATTATATTTTTCACTTATCATAAAGATAATTTAAATTTCTCAAATATATACTTTCGTAGAGCGCCGATCGCTTACTAACGCCCGTGCGCAGTTGCAACGTGTCGCAGGACTTAGAGATCCTAAAAAATCTCGTACGCCGAATGGATAATCACGATGTGACGAACGCGGAACAATTATTGCCGGATTTCTACGCCGAACACGTGACGTTAGCGATGAACCGCGAACGGCGGAAACAGGCATTGGTGAGGGTGCTGCATCTGATAAGGCAAGATCTCGAGCGAGAAAGACGAGGTAGAGAAGGTCTGGAAACATTACACCGAGCTTTCGTTAAGACTCCGGCATTTGCGGCGGACGAAAGCACGCAAAACGTAACGGATAAACTAAATCACGTACGTATGTCGAGCATGGTGCATTTATCGCTAATCTGACATAAGGCCTGTTCTTTTTGGCTGAACTTTTGCACCAGTTCATCTTTCTTCCTCTTCTTTCCTGCTGGAGAGAAAAGGAAAAAAAGATGAAACTGGTGCAAAAGTTCAGCCAAAAAGAACAGACCTGTAGTTAGGGCTATTATTTTGTACTAACAATAAATACGGGCACGCGATATAAAAAATAAATACGTTTCCGCAGATGCGTTCAATGTTGTTGTACTTAGAAGCGGCTAGGTACAAAGTCAGCGGTACGCTCGCTGAAGTGGAGGGTAGCAAACGAATCAAACATCCCTTATCGGACCATATTTTAGTTTCGAGAGACAAACAGGGTTTGCAGCAAAGTGTTCTCAAGGTATAGTATTTTCAAGGCTAACTTTTCAAACTGTGAGGGACAGTTGAATTAATAACGGATGAAATAGCGCACAAAATTCCTTGAGGATAGCTGCCTAATAGGATACCGCAGAATTAGTTTAGAAGTGAAGTGGAAACAATCTCGTTATTACGTTCAAAATTGCGTATTATGAGAGGTTCCAGTGCAATCCTGAATTTAATATATTGAGTTAGGAAAAAAGTCTTTTTACAAATTGGTAAAAGAATATTCTACTTTTAAAATTGACAATTACACCATTTGACAGAACAATGTTCCAGCTTTAAGAATATGTATTTTTAATTGCGATACGATGATTTTTAATGGAGTTACGAGCAATAAAATCAGAATGTTCCTTTTTACTTAATTCGCGAGTAATTCAGATACAAAAAATCAGGAACATTAAAGAAAATGATTTTGTAGAGGAAGCTTCAAGCTTTCACGACAGATAGTCGAAAATTTGCTCAAATTTTTTTTGGGCACGCTACAGACCTACAAAGCAAAAAAAAATTTTTCATTTTTTTCAGCTCGTAGTTTTCTATATGTTAAAATTACAAAACTAACATAAATTTAAAAAAATGTAGTAACCATTCGAAAGT
>NW_017305778.1:32027-43124 GCF_001594115.1 Trachymyrmex septentrionalis | reverse complement strand
GAGAGAGAGAGAGAGAGAGAGAGAGAGAGGGGGGGGGGAGATATATATATATATATATAAAAAATCGACAATTATGTTATAAAACAAATAAGACCTTATATTCTCTGATCCTCCTTGTAGATTCCTTCTTGGGCAAAGAATGAATCTTTCGAGGTTCAAGACAGTGACGATGAGCTCGAGTTACATTTGACCAAGGATCAGGACGGCGAAACTCGCGATTGGGCCGATCGCACTGCCGGTGACGGCAATTCAGAGAATCCACCGGACGAAGATGATTTTAGTGACTTCGACGAGTTTAGCAGTCACTCGGAAGACAACAACAATCAAATTGATAGTACGGAAGTACCATCGGTTAAGATTGAAGGCGCAGAGCAATGCCGAGCGATCTACCAATATTCCGCGAATCTAAATGACGAGCTCAGTCTTAGTCCGGGAGACCTGATAACTGTTCATCAAAAACAGCCAGATGGCTGGTGGATAGGCGAGTGCAGAGGCCGTACCGGTATATTCCCTGCCACTTATGTCCAAGTCATTCATTAGCATAAACGTGAATGATTTCACATTATATTGATATGCATAGGGAGATATATACATACTAACATTTCGAAGAAAAAATGATGAGACGTCGACCACGTGTTATAATGATAGTATCCTCTTACAGGAGTTTCCATCTGGCTTCGTTAAATCAGATAAGAGTATTATAATGTGCCAATAACGTTACATGCAACGATTACTTTATATGCACAAATCGAGGATATTCGATCACAAGTTCGCATAAAGATGACTTGAGAATACCAAATAGTAGTTACCACCACATTCAATACATCTAGTGTCGAGGTCTGGCGGAAATATTTTAATCATGTCGTTACTATTTTTTTTGCGCTATGTATACATTTATCGTTCTGTTACTACTATACATATAATTAATGCTTGTTTATACGTATCGGTAAAACGTACTGTGAAACAGATCGGTCTGAGTTACGACTCTGAATAGTTTTATTAATTCTGACAATGCATTTTAACTCATCGTGAGTATTATATCTATAATTCTTATAAAAATAAGCAATATAAGTTTAATCGCATGATCTATCTTATTGAAAAGTTACTTTCCTAGCATGAAATTATATTGATACGAATCTTTATAACTGGTGTATTTCTTTAATTTGGCGTTATAAAAATTATTATTGCTTATCATATTTATTTACAATTTTTTCTTTTGTCACTACATTTCAGCTTGGGAATATTATTTTTCAAGTATGTTGTATATTGTATATGTACATATATCTCACTTTTAAAGTCAAGATTATTACACGCGCACGCGTATAATTTTTTCTTTGTAATTTATTGAAAATTTATGAGTCATGTGAAAATATGTAGCGAACTCTCAAAACAAACTGTTGAGAGGACAGAACCGCGCGTATGCAAAAATAAAAAATTATGTATGTATTGTGTATACATATATAATTATATATTTGTATCAAACAATCAATTATAAATATTCAGATTATATGTATAAAAAATTATTAAGTATATATGTATATTCTACCAGTACTGATATAATTAATTTATTTACAAAAAAGTTGTTCATTGCAGTGTGCAATTTGTTAATCCTCCGTATGGCCAAAGTAATCCTGTTGCAATTGCTTTTTTATCTCTTCTATGACATCGGTGCTATTGGCTGTAACAAAATGATTGCGTAACAATATCATGAAATAATAACGTCATTATTTGATGCAATTACTACACACACCACAGAACGGACTGGTACTGGCTGTAGCCACGAAAAAATTTCCACGCTGTTTGTACATTTCTGCTCTAATGCCCATTTCCGAGCAAGTGTTTTCATCACATGGTTCCGCAATTATTTGTAAAAAATGCCTATATGTCAAATTCCATTGGTGTGCCCAGAAACTGCAATTGCGCGCAATAGCAGACGTTAAAGATTCTGTGAGATAGACGTAAGAACGTCCGTGACTGCATATCGCTCGTTGTATCGCTACAAGTGTAACAACAAATTTTTTTACTTATTGTTAGTTCCAGTTAACTAGTTGATAATCATTATATACTAGCACTAGCTAGTTAATAGTCATTTTATACTAACCAGCCGTAGGAATCGGTAAGTAATCGAAATATGACGTTCGTACACAGCCAGGTTGCGTTTTACCGCCGTTCGGATAAAAATCAACATGACCTATTTACAGAATGATATTAGGATTAAGAGATTAAATAAACGAGCTTCTTGGGAATTACGATTCCAAAGTTATACATTGTCGAGAAGAAGGAAAAAGTGCGCGCGATAAACTATGGATGGATCAAGTCAATCAATGAGCTACCTATAGCTTCGGGTAAGCCAAGTCCCAGACTTGTGAGTAATTTGCCGTTTGTATGTATTACGTCGACAAATGGTGCGTCATTTTTATGTAAATGAACAGATGTATCAGCCTTGCGAAAACATGGCTGCGCCGGATCCAGACCGGTGATTCTCTGCACAATCCATCTATTCTGCCTTTTTTTCAGCTCTCTTGCAGCAAATCCACAAATGTGAGCACCAAGACTATGTCCTACCAGATGTAAAGGACCCCAATTATTTACGCCCGGTTGCGCGATTGTAGCGTTCGTTACGTGTTCTATAAATCTTGGTGAACAAGTCGACATTAGAAAGCATTAGCAGACTAATCTACTTGTATACCTAGGCAATACAATCGTTCGAAAGCGTCGCGGCATTTGGAGCTTCTTTCGAATTTATTGCATTGTCTAACAAGTTATCAATTACCATGTATCACATATACTTTTTGCGTACGCACTTTGATAATTGATATCCGACTATTCTGGTATTAACCGCTGCTTTGTAATAATTCCACGTATTACCGCCGGCACTCCAATCTATTATCACCACGTTAACATCACCCTGTATACGATCATATACGATTCCATAAAAAATGAGTGACTATTTAGATAATAAGACTGCAATCGATGGACTCACCCATTCGAGTAATGCCTTTTCCATGTCCCTAATCCATGTTTCTTGGCCATGAGACAGAAAACCATGTACTATGACCACCGTCCTGCGTTCTATTTTAAAATCTGTCCATTCTAAACCGAACTGTTCGCCAAGCACTACTTGTACGCGGCGAGGTTGTTTTCTAGAGGACAGAAGAAATTGCACGTCCAAGGCGTCACTCCCATTAGGTTTACTTCTAAAGAACCACTCCAGAGTCGCCGCGACTGTCTTTCCCATTCCGAAGCAGTCCACTTGTCGGGATTGTTGTGCATCTTGCGATAAATCGCTGAACAATTCGCTCGAGTTGCTTGCGCTAGTGGACAATGTATATGTGAAATTCGTCAAAGTAGTCGTCTCATTAAATAGAGGCAGAGTTGTGACGAACGTCGTTTCATTCAGTGCATGTTCAAAAGACTGAGTTACGTTTGTCAAATGTGGATGCCGTAAGCGAAAACATTCTCCAATGGAAAAATGGTACAAAACGGTGAACGTAAGAATGATTGCAAATACCATCGTCATCATCGACTAGCACATTGGCTTTTGATACGTTGTCTTTTAACATACATGTATATATATGAAATATTTTATCATCCCATTTTGTTAGATAAACTATGATGACTCGTACTTAATCGGAAAATTTTCAGATAAACAACTCCTCACTCTTATACAGTTAAAATAACATTGATTAAATAAAGATGAATTGGCTTCTGATAATATACATTACGAAAATAGAAACCAATATAATGATGTAATATTTTTTATTTATTTAGAAAGAGTCAATATTTCTTTTTATTTTAACTGATAAAAAAGTGGAATAACAATTTAAATTTTTTAATTTGACTCATATTTAATTAAAACTAGTTATTAATAACATTAATAACTAGTATTAATATAGAGTACTCAATGATATCTGGCTAATCAATTTAAGGATAATTCCAGGACATTCTAGGTATAAATCCTAATTTTCCAGGTCAATTAATCTTCATTAGTTAATCGAGTTTCATTAATTCGCACATATATTTTGCATTCTATGCAAATATAGCAAATTAAAATTTGCATTCTATATAGCAAATTAAAATTGTATATGATGGATTAATTAAAATGTAAACAAATTTGGATTTGGAACAATATTATCTTATTGATACTTATAAGTAATAAAAAAACATTCAATACACAAAAGATGATTTCTCTGCTATATTCGATGTTAGATATTAAAGTCTAACTAAGTTTTCTGTTAGTAACTTGTCTTATTACATTTTTAAAGAAGGGCTTATATCTAAATATAACTTTTCTTTTTATTAACATATTACATCTTAAGAAATTATCAATTTATTGACGCTTTATTAAATTGTTAGTTTAATTTTTAATATCCGCACTTGCTTTTAAACGTCTTCTAAATTGATCATAAAATTCGATATAGTTCTTGCGTAAGCGCGAAAAATACTTTTAATTTCTTTCTTTTTTCATGGTCCAATTTTTTGTTAATGAAAGAATGATAAAATTCCAGGTCAGTCCTAAAATTGTAGGGATTTTTCAGGAGTTTTTCAGAATACATTAAATTTCAGGATAATTCCAGGATTTAAGGACATTCAAGGATCGGTAGACATAGACACCCCCCCCTGTAACTAAAACTAATAACATAAAATATTTTCAACACGAGTATACGAACGTAATTATTATATGAATTCTATATCTATTTTCATAAAAATGCGTAAAAATTATTATTAATTTATACACACATGCATGCACATATAGAGTACCGATCAAAAGTTTGGATGCATCTATATAAAATGGCTGTAATAGCCTTTCTCATTAATTGTAAGAATTGTAAGAATTTGAACAATTCTAACAATTTAATGATTGAAATAGCCCTACTTATGCAATATGATGATCTATGCTGTTTTTTCATAACTGATTTGGATCCATTCTGAATATCAGAATCATGAATGCGTGAAATTATATTGAAAATTATAATATCGGATTTTCGTAACATTCTCGTAGCCTTATCTTGTTTATGTTAACCTTTAATATCTATGTTTTGACGAAATATAATTATAATTTTTTTTTACGAAGTATAATTGAAGATCGATATATTTACTGTTTTGCAACTTTTGCGCGATTCTTTGAATCAGCGCTTTTGTACTGCCAGTATCTTGCAATAAATTTTTGATTGATGTCTTACGAGTAATGTAGGTTGTAATTTCTATATTTACATTACTCGGTATGCTATCGAGAAAATCATGTAGTGTGTCCAAACTTTTTACTGATACATATTGTATATGTATAATATATACATATATTATTAAAGAAAAAACAAAAAAAAATGAGTAATTTAATAAACAGTTTGATATTACAGTTAGATTAGTAAACTATATTCAAGTACATCTTTCATATTTTAAAAAATATAAGAAAATTTCTTTAAAATTATTAATATGAAATAAAAGTCAACGTTAAATATTAATCTAAATCCAGAGAAACAATATTTTTATATACAATATATACTTGTACATACAATCCTTATTGTTGTCAGAATTTATCTAAAATTATCTTTTTTTCTAAAGATAATTTGATGGAAAATGAAGACAAAAATTGCGTTGTAATCATATATTAAGTTTTTGCTTCTTCCACTTCTGGAAGTGTTTCTCCTTCTTCTTTTGCTGTTATAAAATTTTAATATAAAATTATTTTTCATATTAATTACTTATAAAAAAAATAAAACAATGTTTACTTACTCGAGGTTTCTGAAACTGAGTCCTATTTGCACTACTTTGTGTACTGCCACCTTGGAAACTGCTAAAGTCTACTGATTTGTAATCGAATTTTTTTGATGGTAACAAACCTTGTTTCTTCAACATTTTCTCATTCGTTTTTTTGTCACCTTGTTTCCTAGTTCTATCACCACATTAAGAATATATTATGTTATTACTACGCACAAATATGTGTGTTGTATTTTCTTTTTTGAAACAAACAACTTACCTTATCGATTTAATTGTTACAGAATTTCTATTATCACTCTGAACTTCTGCAAGACTCTCTTGCAACTTTTGTTCTTCAACCATTTTCAGTGTTTTTTGTTTTGCTTTCTTGGATACATGTATAGTTTCAATATTTAAATGTGATGTCGATGTAGAAAAATCATTGCCGTCGTTCTTTCTTTGACTTTTATTTCCAGTGTCAAGTTTTCTTTTCCTTTGTCTATGTATTAGATTGAGAAATGTACTATCGGACTTCTTTTTCTTTTTGAGTTGAACCTCCGCTTGTATATTCTGTTGAGACATTTGTTTAAAATGTTCATAAACTCTGTTTTTACTCTCGTTAATCTCAGTCTCGTTTATACATTCGTTCTGGCTTTTCATAGTCAATCTCTTTTCTTCTTTTTCTGTTTCTTCTTTCTTTTGTTCTTCCTCCCGTTCTTTTGCTTCCTGATCCATTACCATTGGTATGACACATTTGTATCTCATAAACGGACTTATAAATATAATCTTTTTTTTATTCTCATTCTTACTACCTTTTGTTTCTTCGTCCTGAAATAAGAAGTAACTCATTAACATATTTACACACACATTATATACAGGATGCCCGGAAAATCGCCCGCAATACTTTGGGAAATGATTCGGCCAAAAGACGGACTCAAAAAGAAAAAAATATATAAACATAAGTCCAGAAATAAGTCATTTCCGAGTTATATAGTTTTTTTCCCTTCTTTTGGGGTCCCAAATCACTTCCCGAAGTATTGCGGGCGATTTTCTGGATATCCTGTATGTCCAAAGTACTCTATTTCCTATCTATAACTATCATTATCATTATTTCCTATCTATAATTATCTTACAGTTACTATCACTATCATTTTACCTCTGATATAACTGATGAATCGAATATCGTTATAGTATGCTTGGTGGTCTGACACTTGTTTGCTTCTGAGAGTTCTGATCTCACAATATTCTTGTTTAAAAGACATGGCAAATCTGCTCTTGCTTCTGTACCACTTGGTACATCATGCGGTATATATAAGGAAGCTCCAGTGTCTGTATGATTTTGTTGTGTCAGTCTCTGCCGAATGTCCTGTTCAGCAATAGATTTTACAAGCGGTTGCTCCCTAGCCTTCAATACTATCTTGTGTATTTTCAGTAAGTTTTGTCGTACTAATGGCGGAATTGGATTACAACATGCTAGAATACCCTGCATTTCACGTGGCAGCGTCTCAGCTATATTGAGTAGCATGTGGTTCGGTAATATATAGCCGATACTGTCGTCCTCCTGCCTTGCTGTGACATCTCGCCATCTGTGCAATTCCATAAGTGCATATATCTGTTTATTGTTGAAAGACTTTTGACTCTTCCTGTACATGTTCATACAACTTTCCTCTGTCCAAATTGGTTTCACATACGTGCGCTTACAAATTTCAGTGCTTTGATCATACACAGCCTTTAAGATATTGCTTTTGCCATTAGCCACATCAATCAATTCGTTCTTCAACATGTCTTTTACATAAAGCAAATAATGTGTATCTTCTCTCGCATATTTCATTAGTTCTAATGGTAAAGGCCGTATACGCCAGTCGGCTAATTGAAAATGTTTGTTGGGATCTATACCACAATATTTGTTTAATAGATAAGCCAAACTGAGATACGGTAGATTGAGCTGTTTTGCAGCTTGATGAGTGTCAAACATGTTCACTACGTACAGCGACAAATCCCTTTGGAGCCACAAAATGTCCATATCAGCACCGTGAAAGACCTTCAAGATAGAAGGTTTTGTAAAAATCTCGTTCAGTTGATATAATTCTGATCGTAGGCTCAAAGTATCAATTAAGTAATCGGTATGTATCGTTGATATTTGCATTAAGCAAGTTATGCCCTGAAATGTTCTATAAGAGTGATGTTCCAAGTCCACAGCTATTTCCTTATAATTTCTCAGATCTTCTAAGAGAACGTTGATATCAGCTGGCTTTTCAATGAATACAAAATTGGTATCGTCCAATGACTTATATTCAACAGGTATTCTCTTCTTCAGCTGACATTCCGGTGTTTCAAATTTATCTAGTTCAAATTCATAAGGGTGATTAAAGACTTCGCCATGTTCATCTTCTTCGACATAAAGAGCCAATGGCTTCAGGGAGTTTGGTTTATCCTTAATTCGAGGCATCCATGGCTTTGAACTATTATCAATTTTATCCTTGAACATTAACTGTGGTCTTTGTATATTTTTTCCACCCAACAACCGTACTTTCTCTGAAATATCTGAGACTTGGTTGGTATTAGTCTTTATATTCCAAGAGCCATTCACAATTGGTTTTGATATCTGTGATACAACCAATTCTACCTGAGGATTTCGTAGAATACCACTTTCCTCATCCATTAATATATTCTGTAACAGAAAATACAGAGACAAGAAAAATGATTAAAAAACTAAATTTATTTAAAACATTCAAATTAATTATAAAATGCTTACAGCTTGATCTAGCAGTTGATCATTCGCTTCCAATAAAAGATCAAACTTTTCATCAATGTCTCGGTTTTTAATGTTACTAGAACCTCCTACTAATTTTATTACGCTCTGCATTGTAGCCAGTATTCTTTCCTTATCTTTCTGTCTAGCATTATTAAAGCTTGGAAAGCAAGCGTAGTAATTGAAATTGTCTCCGGTAGGCAGATTATTAGCTGCTTTGATTCCAGTTCTCATCGCATCAAATGCATCCTGAAATACATTAAACTTAGGAACTAGAATCTTTTTTTATTTTATTTGCCAAGATGTATGTATTTGCGTGAAGGATCTTGGCGAGAAAACGTCTACATGAACAAGCATACCTGAATATAATCTTCGAAAGTTGCATACCCAGGAATAAGGCGAATCGACGACTCATCTTTCTTTTCGACTTCTATGTCATCATTTTGCGAAACGTTCGCCTCATAATCCCAATTTTCAGCTAGTTCCACATGTTCCATATTTGCTATGTGCGCACTCGATTGTATCTCGAAATCATCCTCTCCTTCTGGAGCAACACGAGGCGAAGAATCATCCATTGCTCTTCGTTGCCGAATTTTCCAACATTCGCCTGTTTTTGAGGTTATCGTTTACCATAAGTCTATTTTCCGTCCTACACTAAAAATTGCATTAGAACTTTCTCTTTGTCGCTTTCAACAAATATCAAATTATAGCAATATACCTATCTCACTTTAAGTTCTAAAAGTGTACACTTTCAGCCATAGAAAACAGATGACGGACGACGCGGATTCATTCTCGACTTTCGTTCTCGATCGAAGGAGGTTGGTAGACCGGATCCTGTCGTTAGTACCATTAATCGCCACCGTTCCTGTGGCGCCGCAGACGTTTTGCAATCCGAACGTTCGACCGTTCTTGGCGTTTCGGTCGCACAGTGCACACGTCCAAAATTAGTAAATAAAGACGAGATGGCAACGTTCGAGCCGTGCGCTGTGCCGTCGTCGTCCTTCTCCTCCTCGATGTCTCGCGAGGAGTGTTCGGCAAAATGAAGTGGAAACACGCCGTGCGTCTCGTGATTATCCAGAAAAGCTCAAGAAACTCGATCGTGTAACTGGCAAATGACAAAGGTTCGTTCCAAGAGTGTATGCGTGAGAAATTACAGTGCGGTTTCGCTCGCTGGTGGACGGAGCTTCCTCGAGGATCGCGAGGACGGACGGACAGAGAGACAGGCGGATGAAAGGGGAAGGAGAAAGAACGAGAGAGAGCAAGAGAGAGAGGGAATAATTCGCGCTTCAGAGTTCACACCGTAAGGTACGAATTCCCGCTATATTTAGTCGGCCCGCCGCGACCGGCGTGAACGTGTATGCTTGAGTTATAGGAATTCTGGTGTGTGCGTGCGACGTGTACGTCTTCCTTGGCAATTCTCGGCCTCGGTGATTCCCATTCAAAGCTTTTCGTCGTCGCCGTGGGCGACCGACGTCGACGTCCGCAACGAATTTATTATCCGTTGCGGTCAGAGAATACTAGAAAGAGAAAAAGAGTGGAGGGGGGGGGGAGGGGAGAAGAATGTTGTATGAAGAGAACTAAAAAATTATGATAATTTGGTTCACGCAAATATCAGACCACCCGAGAATAATTAGAAGATATCAGAAAAGGTAAAGGGAGTAAGAGATATTGAAAGCGGAGGAGAAAAGTTAAAATGATTGAAAAAAAACTAAAGAGAAGGAAAGTAATCATGGAGTAATTAATACTTCAGACGGGAGAGAGCGATAACGAGTTTGTGATAATTTTATGTGAAACATTACGTCTTACAACATGATGTTATTTTACAAAATTTTATCTGCTATTAACTCTCTTTGATATTCCATTTTCAGTTATTTTGGAATTACCTGGTATATTCGGTTGTCATCTGAAATAATCCAAACATAGATACAACTGCTCAAGATGATTAGAAAGTACAGGATCTCTCGGTATCGTGGGCGTCGTGAGGTTATCCAATGATAAAAGAGGCGCACGTTCGTCATCGAGAGAGCAACGCGGCGCGTGTACGCGTATACAAGTGCATTAGGTATATATACATATACGGTACACGCGCATACGTAATCGCAAGCTCGATCCAACTGCTCTGTAAATGACTTATCAGAAGGGACTTTCTAGAGGTATTGGAACGCTATTTTCGTCGATACAAACCTACATACCATGCAGTGGCATATTCTACGAACGTTTAATTTGACCTGATCAAATCAGATTCTTTGAATGACTCTCTGCTCTTGCACGTTTCATAAGAATCTCGAGGATATACGGTATTACGATATCTACCATTTCGGATCGTCTGAGTCCTGTTTTTCCAATCGCATAATTTTCAGAATAGGATCCTTAGAACCGATGTATTTGTCAGTAGCTTTAAACTTCCGTAATTCTCGATACAACTATCGAGTATTGTCGCGCGAATATTCGCGATGGGATAACGAGAACATCTCAATAAATACATTCGTCAACGACCAGTTTTCCACAGAGATCTGCATCTGAAGCTGTTTTTAATCGCATAGTTGAAAATAAGTTGATAATATTTTAATGAATGACAAGAGAACATCGATCCACGAGCGCAGTGATGTCATAATTAACGCACATTACATTTTTATAAATAATTAACC
>NW_017305778.1:30608-31927 GCF_001594115.1 Trachymyrmex septentrionalis | reverse complement strand
AGAGAGAGAGAGAGAGAGAGAGAGAGAGAGAGAGAGAGAGAGAGAGAGAGAGAAAGCGCGATTGACCATGTTAAATAATAAATTCGTAATATATGTCATTTACCTAGAGATTCTATAATAGAGTTTGGCTATTATAGAACGATTTTGTCAAAGCCTATGAAAGAGGAAAGCATATATTCTATCTCATTAATACTGTCTCATTCTATACCTTTAATTAAATTCTATAAGATAGTGTATATTATATGCCTTTCTCTCTCTTAGGTTTTAACAAAAACTCGTAGCCAGACTATTATAGAATCTCTAGGTAAATGACTGATATTATGAATTTAACACAATCTTACTTTCTTTCTCTCTCTCTCTCTCTCTCTCTCTCTCTCTCTCTCTCTCTCTCTCAGCATAGCCAGAAAGAATAACAGAATTCGTGAATATAATGTCGTACAATAATTAAAGCCAAAATATATAAACAAGAAATAATATAGAAATGTAACATTTGCAAATAAAGAGTAGATAATGCGAATACGTTTCTATAGAAACTATATTTCGTGATATTTTATCCAAGTAGAATTGAATTGAAGTAATGGAAGAGACAGTCGGACCAGACGGAGTCTAGAGTGATTAGATTGACAAGAGATGAACTGATCGCGTATGAAAGAGACAAGAATCGTTAGTTACGACTCAAGTCAGTTGGTCCTTGGAGATCACCAGCGAGAGCTTTGCCACCACGGGTCTACATGCTCGCTAAAAATACCGTAACGCATCGAGTGAGCGACCGATTGGGAGTGTATCGAGAGCGGAGCAGCGGCTTCGCGCCTATTTTCATTGTCGATTTTTCCTAATCCAAGCGACATCAATTCAAGCAACTTGTCGACATCGCGTGTCACGAGTATGGTATCGAAACCTGCATATTCCAAGTCTGCGATCGACAAGAGACTCGACCACGAGATCATGCAGCGTCACGACGTTGCTTTCTCAGTTTCATTCACTCTCGGCAACAGTCGCCGCTGCTCACTGAACTTAAGGAAGTTGTAAGGGCATAAAACATATTAATATTTACGTTTTAAACAAACTATATACATGTGAAGGTTGTGTTTATAACATTCTGTTTTTATTGAGCAATACATTTTTATCGATTATTTATTTTATTTGTTATTTTTATTGTTATAAACAAAAATTTTAAAAATTATAAAAATCTAAATTTTTTTGTATAAGTACTTTAAGTATTAAAAATAACTTGTGCAAAGTTTCATTGAAATTTATCAATTAGTTTATAACAAATAAATATTTTTTTTCTTCACTGAACAACTAATGTCTGCATCTCA
>NW_017305778.1:24114-30508 GCF_001594115.1 Trachymyrmex septentrionalis | reverse complement strand
TATATATATATATATATATATATATATATATATATTTCTATTACAGTACAAATTAAAAAAATATTACTTTTGGTTGAAATAACTTTTGATCCAGATGGTAAATTGTCTCTAATTTTTTTGTATTACTTTTAAATGCAATTTAAAATAATCTGTAATTTTTTCAAGTCTGTAATTCTTGACATATTGCATTTGCCTCACAACCTCCTTAAGCACACTCGTCAGCCGTTCGCCATCACGCGAGACGATGCATTAATAGCCAAGCGACGAGGCTCTCGTCGCGTCGTCTACCGTCTTGGACGAACCGTCCGTTAAAGAACTTGGTAGGATCATCTTCCTTCGGATCTTATCTTCCAAGAGCAATCCTTGGCTGGGTATACGCAACGAGATGCCATCATTCAATGTTAATTGCATCAATACCGCAAATATTTGTTTTTGTTTCTTAAAACATAGGCGACGAGTCTTTTATCTTTTATCGCAATCGTTATTTGAAAGCTGTCGATTTTGACCGAATTTTTGATCAATGCGATTAATCCTCCCTGATAAGATAAAATTCAAGAGCTTTGGAAATTTACTGTACCTACATGCGTGATTTATGCGATGATTCATTGGTGAACCAACGTCGAATCTTGACGAATTACTAGCGTAATTTATGCGAGTGCTTAGCTATTTTGGTGACAATTTCTCGCGAAAAACTCTAAGAATTAGCTTATCGTTTGTACCGGTAAGAATAATGTCTCTTTATCGTTTGAAAGTAAAATTAATAGTTTTGGAACTGCAGTGACGTAAGTCACGCATATAGAGTAAACGTAAATTACTCAAGAGAAACGAGACTAGAATTTAGAATTAGTTCTGAGCTTGTTAATACATATTACATATCAACCAAACTGGTCAACAATGTGCTATATACACATTGTATTGTGATACTTTCGTTTTAATAGATTACAGTCTAATAAAGTAGAATACATAATCTGAAGCTCCGTTTGAAGAAAATGTCGTTTTATTTTCATTTGACCTTGTATCTTTTGTAGTATAATATGTAATAACCGTGTCATATAGCGTGCGATGAAACTCTTTTTGCTATTTTTGATTTACATTTTATTATTATATATTTAGTATAATTTATTTTTTAATATATTTATCCTTTTATCACAAATCAGCGTATTCACTAAATATATTGATTGCATCAACATGTAATTTTTACCATTCGCATTTGTACGATTGATTAAAAATATAAATCGACAATATTGTGCACAATTAAGATAGGTGTTACTGTAAAACACTAATCTGAAGAGTTTTTCTGAAGAATTTACGAATGTAGAATTTAGTAACGAGGAATCTTTTTGGTACGTATAGGGAGGACAAGGAGACAGTGCAGAGAAGAAATCTACCGACGATAGGTCGGCACATACACTGGCGTCTTGACGCCCGAAATAAACTTTCCACATTCTCCCTCTCTCTCTTCCTCTTCATCTCTTCGCTTTCGCTTTCTTCATTTCTTAATGTAAGACTCAGATGGCTATAGCTACCCTTTGCCGCTGTCATTCTCGTTTATGAGAGAGTAGGACCACGCCGACAGTTTGCCTGGAAGATAAGAAGCAACTAAAAAAAAAGAAATTGAGAGAGAGAGAGAGAGAGAGAGAGAGAGAGAGAAGGGGGGAGAGAGAAAAGAAGAAAGATCGTACTATGATAACATATATATAAATATTTGAAATACAATAAAATTAAAATATTTAAAGAAAAACATTCGAATCTGTGATATATTTTCTTTCCAGATAAACGCAGACAAGATGGTTGTCGGAGAAGCAAGTATACATAATATAATGGGTGGGATGGAGAGCACGGGTGGAGTGCGTCTTCATAATCACAAACGGAAGCTGAAGCAAAGGTTTGTAAGTCAATTCTAGTTGAGTTAAATCGTATAATATATATATATATATCTGCTTACGTGTACAGAAATGCTTCCAAATGTATGGCTTTAGAAAAAGAAACCAAAGAAATGATTCCAATAATTGCTAAATATAAAACATTGGAATAATCTTCAATTGTTCGAAATAGCTTCAATTACTTAAGATGAATAAAGTTTGATAGCGATTAATTTAATAGATAAATAATTGCAATTGCAAATTTGCATTTCATAATTAGATTCGATTAGACTGACAAGAAGATAATTAGATTATCTACTAATGTTCTCATCTCACAGGTTTGACATCATAAAGAAATTAGGGCAGGGCACCTATGGTAAGGTGCAGTTAGGAATAAACAAGGAAACTGGCCAAGAAGTGGCGATAAAAACAATTAAAAAATGCAAAATAGAAACAGAGGCTGATCTCATCAGAATACGAAGGGAAATACAGATTATGTCGAGCGTTCAACATCCAAATATTATTCACATTTACGAAGGTAATGTTTATGACATAATAACATATTATGATTTAGATGAAGTGTATAAGAGTAATCTATGCTATTTATGAGCTAGTTAATTTTAGCCTCGTTTAAATTCTCTTTCTTCGTCTCTTCGTGACAGCTAATGAATTGACAGGAAAGGGAATCGATTAGAATAAATGTAGATGTAGGCACGATTAAAATTGACTTCAATAATATTAATGCTTATTTCCTTAAGAGTTTATTTAGCAAAATTATTAAAAGATAATTGTTACTGTTACAGTATTCGAAAATAGAGAGAAAATGGTACTGGTAATGGAGTATGCAGCCGGAGGAGAATTATATGATTATCTAAGCGAGCGCAAAGTTTTGAGCGAACACGAGGCCCGCAGAATATTCCGACAGATAGCCACCGCTGTTTTCTATTGCCATAAACATAAAATCTGTCACAGAGACTTGAAGCTTGAGAACATTTTATTGGACCAAGTTGGAAACGCCAAGATAGCCGACTTCGGTCTTTCGAACGTGTTCGACGAGCAGCGATTATTAAACACGTTTTGCGGCAGTCCATTATACGCGAGTCCAGAAATAGTGAAAGGAACTCCTTATCATGGACCAGAAGTGGATTGCTGGAGTCTAGGTGTTCTACTGTATACATTGGTTTACGGTGCTATGCCCTTTGATGGGTCTAACTTCAAACGACTAGTCAAGCAGATCTCACAATCTGATTATTTTGAGCCTAAAAAACCATCCCGTAAGTATAGCATTCGTATAACGCGTGACGCCAATACGCTCGCGTGCAACTCAAAAATGCCAAAAAGCTAAAGTATGAATTAGCATAAGACTTGATAATCTCGTATTGAAGCAATTTCTTCCGAAATTTGTATAAAGTAAATGAAATGATAATTTGATTTTATACAATTAAATCTTTTTTATAGCCGCTTCGCCGCTTATAAAGGAGATGCTCACGGTGTGTCCCAGTAGACGTGCCGATATCGAGAGAATCTGCACTCACTGGTGGGTGAACGAAGGTTACGAACAGAATTGTCTCGATATCGCAGAGGATTTAGCGGCTCAGACTCCAGTTCGATTGGATCTATTGCTCTCTCTAGTGCCACAGTCGGCCAGCGCCGAGAAATTGCTAGTAGGGGGCGATCAGCAAGCAGGCGGAGATGTCGCGAATAATATGTCTTCCGATACGTTGGTACCTACTAGATGTCATTCAGTCGGTAGCTTAATGGAGCTCGATCAGAATAACTCCGATAGGAGAATAAGGGAGTTGTTCGAGGAGGAGCCGAGGTCCTTCGCGGCTGGAGACGCTAAGAGAAAACTGGAGACAACACCGTCGATGGATGAAACGACTGCGGCGGGTGTGAAAAGGAAAGAGAGATCTAGAAGGAAAGAAAAGTCAGACGAGAGAGAGCCTAGGACGTACAGGTCTTCATCTAGGTAAATTATAAATATATATCTTGAAATTATTTTCTAATCAATATTAACATTTAATTCCCACTAATATGAAGAAACGTAACATCAAACATTGTTGTCCCAGACACCACTCAGCTCCAATTCCAAATTCTATATCGGAAGAGGCGATGGAGGTGGAACCGACAGCCATTGTAACTGTTCCTATGAGTAAGACTGTCGATTTTGAGAAAATAGAAGCAGCTTGTCTAGAGCTGATTGAAGAATCAAAGGAGAGATCGCCAAGTAAAGAGAGAAGTAAGACTCCATTGATAAGCGAATATCAACAGTCACGCGAGCCAATGTCTATCGAGGGCGCTCAGATTTGTGAGATTAATCAAAAGGCTAGCAACGAACAAGATAAAGCGCAACAAAAGCGTACAAAGTCTCCTAATAAGAGTTTATATGAAGACGTGGTGGAAAAAACTGCTTCAAAAAATGTGAATAAGGTAGCAAATGAGATAGCGTTCAAAAAGTCAGATAATCTGGAATCAAAAGTGCCAAATAAAAGCGACACGAGTGTTACAAACGAAACGTCGCAAGATATACAATTCGAATCAACGGAGAGCGAGTTCAAAAAGCTAAAAGAAAAAGCGCTTTCTTTAGACTCCGAACTATCGAATGAAGTGGTAAACGTTCCATCTGTTAAGCCTGTTGAGAGACGACGCTCCAAAATATTCGAAACGGCTGAAAAATTCAATCAACTGTCATCTACTGCGGAAAACGAGAAACCTAAAAAGATATTTATTCCTGGCGTTAACGTGGGAGGTGCAAAACGAGCCTTCGAAAGAAAGGCCAGTCTCTCCGTAATCACGCCACCTCCTACAAAAGTCAGCGCGTCTAAAGTTATTATCGATGTGCCAACCACTAAGACAGACGAGAAGGATGAACAGAAGCAGACACTGGGGAATCAAGAGATCATTGCCACCGACGATAAATTCAATAAGCGAGATGAAGCGAAAAAACGCGCTATCGATATCATTAGTGGCGCGATCGGTAAGCCTCCAATGCAGAAGAAGTTGAACGGCTCGCCACCGAGCTCAGTATCGCCTCAGAGCCCAAACTCTAAGAAACTCGGACTGAAGGTGCAGGTTGCGCCGAATGACGTGCGATCTGCTACGGTGTCAGTTTCCACGCCAATTGAGACAAAATTCGACCTTGATATTAAGTCAACGGCACCAGAAGCAACTGTAAGTATGAAACTAAAATGTTGTATTATCTACATGTTTAACTTCCATCTAGTTTTGTTTTACTCCTTTTCTGTAATAGATGACTAGTACATCTGATACAGCTGGTATCGAAACTTCGCAATTGGATGAACCAAAGATATCTAGTAAAATGGAAATAACATTAAAGAGTGCAACGTTGCCCAGACGAAAAACAAGCAAAGCTGAAATTACATTGTCCGGGATCAGGTCGCCAGAAACTGTAGCGTTCAAGTCCGAAGTAGAAGCTAAGATTGATGCTTTCCAACCGCAGAAACTGCGTACACAGAGATCAGAGGTGGCGTTCCCGGTTGCCGCGGCGGTGCCTCATGCAATCAGAAGTTCAAGTTTAGAACCGGAAGACAGACCTAAGGTTACACCGCCGAAAGAAAGAATTATACCTATTCAGGTACAGAAAGATTATGTTTTTTTTTAATTTGAGAATTGACGAAATAAAAATTATTTTTTTGCATCTGTAAAATTATAAAAATATAGGTAGAAACAGGACATGAACGTACGCAGCATTCATCCACACCGCCGCCTAAACCGTCAATGTCCCAGAGATCAATGTCTCAACAATCGAATTCTTTGTCTCGCCAATCGACTGCCGATTCAGACACGGACAGCGCTCTCGGTTCAACTGTAGGACCGGAACCAATCAAAAAGAGTCCTAGAGAGTACATAATTCCTATCGCGGTAGAGGGTGGCGGTTACGTTACTCCCAGATCGGGTAGTCTGGAGCCGGAGAGTAAGACTAGTACACCGACAAGTACGAATCCCTCGAGATCCCGATTCGGTAGACCAAGAAGAATGAGCTCTCTATTATCGGATGCTAGCGAAGATGAGTCTCCTTTCTCTCCATTGCATGGGTAAATGTAGTTAATCTTGATGATTTATGTCAAATTCTGTTTTATACTGATATAATTGGAAAGCGTTAGCTTCTATATAATAAATATTACAAATAGATTTGTATTACTAAATTTAAATCTTTCTTAAATTATAATCTTTCTTTTTTCTCAACAGAGAGGATTTGTTGCAAAGACATATGCATCGATTGAGAAGTTCGCGACCATCCAGACAACCTTCCGAGCACGCCGACAGCTTGTCATCTGGCGAGGATGATGATGATGACGGTTTCGAATTATTGACTGCTGAAAACTTGTTCTCTACGTTATTATCTAGAGTACGAAGCCTGACGCAGCGACTCAATGTTGATGATAATCGATCTGGCGGTTTTCCAAGTAGTAGACTGTTCGGCAGACTCGGCTCTCAATCGTCTCAATCATTTTGGGGTCTTAATAAGCCATTGTCCAGGTAAAACGTGATCTCGAATTGTTATTTATGTT
>NW_017305778.1:21738-24014 GCF_001594115.1 Trachymyrmex septentrionalis | reverse complement strand
CTAGAATTGTTATATATATATATACATATATATGTTTATATAAGGAATAGTCTGATTATTTTTATTTGAACTTAATATATAGCAGGCATATCGATAATGAGCTTGACATTAACGCTGACATCACGATAAAACTTCTGTAATGGTTAACTTTTCATTTTAAAATCTTTAACTTTAATAACGATAATGATGAGATGATGGTTTTATGCTTGTCTGTGCAAGCTACGAGAGCTATGTCGAAACACGGACTACGACTACGTGAGTCCAATTGTACAGAAAGAAATTGTAATAAAAAACTTAGTGTACTCGCCTGTTAGCTGAGCTACAAGTAGTAGGAATTATTTAACAAAACGAAATAAAGAAATTGCAATTGGACACACGCTATAAGCAGGTTAAAATTTGGATCTCATATTTATACATGTACATGTTTGTATCAACCTAATTTTGCCCACTTTGGCTTAATCATGTACCTCATCGGATATCTGAGAGTAGTGTACATGTTGTGAAAATAAACAGCCCGAAATATTTGCTATCAATCCGCATAGGCTGACACTCTTTGCTTCTTGCCAACACCTTCCCAATATTGATATTCACGCTTTTGCCTTTGTAGACTTTGATTCTCACATAAAAACACAGCATGCGACACACACACACACACACACACACACACACTCTCTCTCTCTCTCTCTCTCTCTCTCTCTCTCTCTCTCTCATCACAAAAAATGTTATACTGAATGTGAACATCTTTCTTTCTTTCGATATCTTCTTTCTAATATATGTTTCGTAACGAGCGTAAATCCGCTCGTTACAATAATTTGTACATAGAACTGATGTTTTGTGTTTTCTTATGCATGCAGGCGGCTCTCGGAATCGCAATTTAAACATTCTCTGAATCGCGATGCGGATATATTTTCAAAGAGAGACACCGCCAGTACTTCCAATCCCGCAACTCCAAATAGTCCTGGATCGCACAATACATCTTCCAGAGAAAATGTCTTCGAAATCGGAAACAACACCTTGCCAAGAGGTAAGAGAGTGTAGTCATTTTACAATTTAATGTGGTACCTTATACGCGCGAGATCGTAGAAAGAATTATATACGTGCACGTAACGAAAGTCAAATTTAAAATGATAAATATCTTCTCGACATTTACATAATCTACGAATCCATTGTCGTCCAAGGTCCACTACAAATTGTACATACGAATATTTAATGTTGTAGAAAGTCGACCCACTATTTTACAGAAGGCAAAAATTAAAAAATTTTTTTATTTCTTCAATTTATTTATTTTTTATTTAATATATCTGAAGATGAACTTGATGTATTAACGATTGATAATTTAATAACATGATCATATATAGAGTTAATTAAAAATATATAAAATGATTAATAAAAGCTTCTGTTAAATCGCTGTGGTCATCATGCTATTTTGTCACTGGTTATTAGCCTTGTGAGAAAATGCTGGATGGTATTCAGTATGCATCTCCTAGTATCTAGCTGTTGTCGAGTCGTTGATAGACAGAGCACATTATTTTGTTTACTTTTATCCTTATTGTTTCTGTCTTTTTTTTTTACTTCAATTTCCAATATGTTAATTCTTTGATTTCTTGCCTGTTTTGCAACCTTTGATACTAACACCCTATAGATTATATGGTTCATGTTTGGCACAGATGAGTATAACGAGATTTGAAACAGATCTCTTATTATTTGTGATTTTATAAATATGAATATTATATATTTCATCCGTGTTAAGTAAGAAAAAATTATATAAATTAATATAATATTAAATATTATTTAATTATTAACACTTGCATACGTATAATAGTTTATACATTATACACTTGCGCGCGCGATAATTCTTGATAGTATTTCAGGTGAATGGTTCTAAAGATAGAATCAAAGAAAGAAAAAAAATTACAAAAGAGATAAACACGTTTATTTCTTGAATAAATTAAAAATGATGTTTAAAACAGCTTTCTTTTTTATTGCAATGTATCTCTCCTCTTTTCAAAACTAAATAATTTGTATTTTATTTTTATTCCAAATGTCAGATTTAACATTTCAAGTACTGAAATGTAATTAAAAATTACTCTATATTATTTTTTTTTTTAATATATAACGAAATAACATATTTTTTGATAATTATTTTTAAATCTTGCATTCTCAAAAGCATGTTTGCACGACCCAATCCTTTGGGACAACCTCTATCTAATAATTTCATTCGTTTATTTTTTTTCATTCAAACTCATTTTTTTCAACATTTTATTTATTCAAATGTA
>NW_017305778.1:19964-21638 GCF_001594115.1 Trachymyrmex septentrionalis | reverse complement strand
ATATATATATATATATATGTTTGTATATTAAAATAGCTAATAAAATAACAAATAGGATTGTCCCTAAGTAAATGAAAAAAACATAGAATAAATAGCAAGCTCACTTTGCCTGACATAGAACCTTGTAATATGCCATAATTATTGCAATGCATTGCTGCTATTGATTTTTATTATCTTGTAACAGCATAGTAGCAGTTTTTCTTTTTCGTATACCTAATGTACATTAAATTTTGTAGCATGACTGCACATATATCCATATACAATGTACAAGAATCTCAATTCCACTATCCAAGACAGAGAAATCCATGTTTAATTAAAATTCGTGCATTAATTTACGTCTATCGTCGACTCTTCAATCCAGTAATTAAAATAATTGTTTGTTAGCACTCTCGTATGTATATCATTACAATAAAAGTTTTATGATTTCTTATTTGACAACGACAGGGACTTCTGAAACAATCTTTTTTTATTTATTTTTATATTTGAGATAATTAAATATTCAATTAATATAAAGTAGCCTCTGTTTTTATCCCTTATTATTTCTGAAAATATAACAAAAATACACAAGTAAAAATAAAAATGCAATTGAAAAGAAGAACGATGATAAAAATATAAATAAATTTTTTCGTAAATTACATTAACAAAAATTCAAAGAAGGACCCTGCTTAATATGATATATATTAAGATCTCGTTGGCATCGCATTTAGCCGTTTGTCCACAATGTTAGCAAACAATTATTATCGAAGTAATATATTGTAGAAAAATCTATAAGTGGCGTCGTTTTGTAATACGTTGATTGACGGTTTTATTGACGGTTGTTGCAGCGACCGTGCGAGTGACTCTACGTAGGCGGGCAGACGGTAATCCTCAATAAACAAACCAAGTTAGGTAGTAATATCTTGTATGCCTAATTCAAAGTGAATGTGACGTCGGTAAAGTCGCACGTAGTCTTATACTTCTGAGAATATAAAAGAAAAAAGAATCTTTCGCCGTTCGGTGACGCGCACTCATTCGATGTATTTCTGAAAAGTGTACTTGGCCAATCTACTTATGTTACCACACAATGTCTCTGATCACAGTGATGCGGGAAGACATTCGCATTCTTGCATTATAATAATTTTGCTTGTGCGCAACTTATAAAATTCGAAAACAATATACACTTTTAACACTTTTGTCACGTGCGTTTTTAATGAGACCAAACTTCCTGTTCGCGAGTCTCTGTAAACCTCGGGTTATCTTTGGTATGATTTATTCTCGAGTATATACAGATATACAATGTAAATATATTTGAGTAAAATAATAGAAAAATATAAAAATAATTTAGTAAGTATATGAAAGTATATGACAGTGTATATATTTAATATATATTAAACCGATAGCGAGTGAAGTGCGTATATTTATAGTTTTAAACACACCGCTTGTACTTGAAACTCCGTTATTAGCGAGTGATAGCTATAAACGTGATGTGACATTGTGCAGCATTGGAATAAGTCATACCGAACGCGCGAAAATTGTTACTACTAGATAAGTTACTTGTTGCCATATTCTAAAAACTTGAAAATAACTTTGTTATACGAAAGAAAATTATCTATATGACATTGTTATTTGAAGAAAAGGAAAAAAGTGAAAATGATTGTATACTTGCAAGCGGAAGCTAACCCTTGTCTGAAATGG
>NW_017305778.1:1662-19864 GCF_001594115.1 Trachymyrmex septentrionalis | reverse complement strand
TATATATATATATATATATATATTGTATTTAATATTATATCCTACTATGCACTTGTCCTGAGTCTACTCATTTAACATACTGTGATTTAGGAGTGATATGCATATTTATTCTTCGGAACATAATTTTAATACTATTATCAACTGTATTGTTATTTGTTACTTATTTATATTTGTTTTTCCTCGGATGTATAAGACGAGTCTTTTAGTTGCATGGTCACTGTTAAATGAGTATACACTTATAATTTTCTGTATTAATATATAAATATAAAAAAGATACGGTATGTATACACGCTATAACTAGTTCCGTCGATGCATATCTTCAAAGAACTATTATTTGTATATGATTTTCTTAAGACTATTTCGAAATCTTCCCACTATTCTAAGTTATTGATATCCCGCAGAGCGTAATAGTCATACGTTTAAAGAGCTTCCATGACTTGAAAATATACATCGACGTATATGAATACAAATGCACTACGTATAGCTATATAGAACCGTTTAAGAAGACATCCGATGAAATTCAACAAAATTTGAGGGGGAGGAGGGGAGATAGAATGAGAGAGTGAGAGACAGAGAAAGAGAGAGAGAGAGAGAGAGAGAGAGAGGGAGGGATGTCTTTTCTTATTTATTACATTTTTCGACAAATTTTATAAAAGAGATTTATATGTATGTAGAAATAAAGGAGTGAAAATATAATGACATTCCGAGTATTCTTATGTATACATCCTACAACACAACAACAGCAACAAGAACAACATCCAATCGTTATCCAATTATTGTGCAGACACATATACGGACACATACCCATGTAGAATATGCATAGATTCTGTCTCGATTGTTTTCAGATAAAGTAGAGGTACACGAAGAAGACGTTAAAGAAACAGCGGCACAAATTAGAAGGGAGTCGCAAGAATCTCTGGAGCAGAATTTCACTCCCAGCTTAGCACGCAGATTGAGTAGACAATTTATTGAACAGACCCGACAGTCTGTACCACGTTCACCATCCTCCTCACGCGACAGTAATAGATATTATCAGTCGCCGACGAGGGATTTTGCGCAGAGTCTGTTAGGCCTGAGCGAAATCGCAAAACGATATTCCACGTCCACGACTTCTGATCGGACCGAATATAGAGGTAGATCGCTCGATCGAGGTATTAGGAGAACCAACAGCTTGCTAGAGCCGTGCAAGTATGATAAGTCGGAACGGTATTCACCGCGAAGAAGCATCAGCCTGTTTGACGACGACGACGATGACGACTGCGATAACAAGCTATTGCCGCCTCTACCGAAACACATAATGACGCTGGGTCGCAAGTACAAAGACTCAATTAGATCGAGTGTCATTGGTAACGCGAGACGAGATAGCTTTCACGGTTACAGAACAGACAAGATCCAGGAAGAGCCCGGCGACGACACATACTTGTCCGTTTGCAAAGAGGAAATTGATAACATGACGGAGAACGGCTCTATATCGGAAGGTACATCGATGTCTGTGTGCAACTCTAATACTAATTCGATGGAAAATACCACTGGCGTCACTACCTCGAGCGTATCAGCCAAATCCTGCGAGATCTCACCCACGGAATCCTCATCGAATCTAGGTGATTATGGTAAGTCGATTTGTAAGTCAGACATCTCCAAGAGTTTCGAGAACCGATTGATGGCGGCAGAAAATTTAATCAAGGAATCAAAATTAAAGAACTTGACGTCGCAGCAATTCAATCCAAATCTCAGCTGTAATTACAAAGATATGGACAAGTGCGACAAGGAAACTTTAATGACCACTTCAGATCCATTGTCGGCAGCAAATTCCGGCACGTCCAAGAGACGCAGTTGCATCCCGAGTCTGAGATTACGTTCAGGTTCGTTGACCAGAGAGTCGAGCGTGAAATCGTTCGCTGGCCCAGCTGACGTATCGGCCGGAGGCGTTAATCAGGAAAGATCGATCCTAAGCAAACTTTTCAGAGGCAGTGGCAGTGGCACCGATAAGGAGACCGAACCGAAGGACAACAAAAGCGAAAAATCGAAACAGCATCGTATCTCGCGTTTCTTGCGACCGGACTTTTTCGACACGCCGCGAGAGGAGAGTCAGTACGTGAAGGAGAAAGAAGCGCAGAAAGCGGCGGAGAATGAGCGTCGAAAATCGCGATTCATGAGGCGAAAAAGCGAGAGCAAAGATCGCAAAGAGGATGATTCAAGGGACGAGAAGATCTGCAAGGAACAGAAGAATGAAATAAATACGCTGCAGAAAGATAAGCTAGACGGTGCCGTTGTGGCCGCTTCTTCCTCTTCCTCGTTCGCTTTCGAGGACAAGACCAACAAGGAGGACAAAGAGAGAGTCAAAGTCGAACAAGGCTCGAAGAGCAGTTTTCTGCATTCATTGGAGAAAAAATTAGAAAGGTTGCGCTCGAATGACGAGACGACGAGCATGGTCGCGAAGCCGACGATAAATGGCAGCTCGATGAAGGAACGTGGATTGCGCGAGTGCTCTGCGCCGCCTATCGAGTTTTCACCCGCGGACTCTGCGGGATCGAGTTTGCTCGAGGTGAAGAAAACGCTGAGCGTGGAGAATCTTTCGCGTCGTGAAGGATCAAATAAAGACGTCAAGAATGTGCCAAGCTCGAAAGGACGCGTGACGTCAGTATTGGGACTATTCAAGACGAACACAGATACGACCAAGCGAAACGCGAACGGTAGCAACCGGACACAGAACGCAATTATGAGTAAATTGAAAAGAAGCCCGCCCAAATGCGTCAAATCGGCCGAGTCGTCTTTAGAGGAAGATGTAACTGGGACGAGCAAAATACCGACGAAATTCACTAGGACCGACAATAAATCGACGAAAAAGTTACCGGAGAACAAGAGATCGCCGGAGAAGATAATGAGTGAAATGTGCAAAAGATCGCCGTCCAAGGAGAAATCGAAAGAGAAGGAATTGACCGCTAAGGAAAGGAAACCTTTCGTGGAAAAACAATCGAGGGAAGTTAAAAGACCCGCGCCTTCCTCAGACTCCTCGGCGTCGTCATCCGTGGATAGAATGAAGCTAGATAAAGTGGATTCACTGAAAAAATCGTCAGACCAATCATCGGAACTTTTGCGTAGAGTCGTGGACGATAAGCACACCCATGTGGCACCCATTATCAATAATGAAGATAAGAAACTGATTAAAACCAAAAGAAACATTAATTCTCTAGTAGGCAAAAATGAGTCGGTCACGAAGATCGACAAAGACGAGGATGTTGATAAGAATAAGATTAAGAAGCTAGTTAAGTCGAAAGAAAACGCGAGTAAAGATGAAACCAACGATTCTAGGAAGAAGAAAATAGTGCGTGTCGTGAAGAAAGTCGTTAAGAAATCCGACAGTTCCGAAAGCAAGTCTGATGAGAAGGGAAAGTCATCAAAACTACTGACGAAGAAGAAAACCGTGACGACGAAAAAAGAGAAGAGTCCTGAAGGTCCGAACGTCATGCCGGAAGGTTCAATCGAAAGAAATGATCAAACTGATGATCAGATTACCGCGAAATCATCCTGCATGCCTGTGAAACAGGCAGAATCGGATTTGCCAGCGAAGTCTAGGGATGCTATGAAAAATGCAAATCAGATAAAAACTGATGTTAAAGGAACAGATAAATTCGATGTAAACGTATCGTCTACCGATGTCTCGCAGGCGAATTCCACTCTTGGAAACACATCAAATTCTCAAAGCATTTTGAGCTCTTTGCCTCCTATAGGCTCCTCGAGTTCTACAGCTCGGATCGATTCGAATTTTAATATCTGTCAATCGAAGCAACAAACGTTGGAACAATGTCGGCCGAATAGAGCGAATTTGAAACTCGATCTATCTAAGATACCCCAACACACGTTTAGACACGCGACTCCCAAGAAAGATTCGCCTGAATGTAGTTCACCGAAAACGAAACCTGCCGTTTCTATCGGATCGCCTAAAATGGACGACCCTGTGGCAGAGAGTGGTTCCGACAAATTGATGGAGCGTCTATCCAAGATGACGCATCACGCTAACATTACCGGCAACAAGATAATCATCGATAAGCCTTTACGAGCGAAAGATGTTGCCGAGCTGAAGCGAGAGGTCACCGAATGTGCCAGGATCATAGAGAATCACGTGGAGTCGCGAGATGATCATTCCAATCAGCGAACCGTCGATCATACATCCGCCTCGAACGAACCGAAAGAGATCAAGCTGAATCCTTCTGAAGGGATTAATGACATAACTAAAGAAGTGATTAAAGAGCCGGATGATTGCACCAGCGAGATGTTTTCGCCCGAGGAACCCGAGAGTTTCGATTCCTGGTCGATCTGTTCGGCCGATCTGAATCACAATCGCAGCGATTTGCATTCGCCCACATCACCATCATACTCTCTATTTATGCGTGGCTCCGACAGCTCGGAATCGGTGATAGATCGAATACGAAGACGCAGCTTTTACTCGAGATTCAATGATCGTAAGAGGCCATCCTTGACGGCGCCGCCACCGGGAGTGAACAGCGTCACTCTGCCTAGAAGGTTCAGCTTCAACAGTTCTAGAGAAAGGGAACGCGACAGATTGTACAATTATGGAGTTACTAGGACGAGGTAAATTCACTCTACGAGATTTGCTTCTCTTTCTGACTTTTTGCTTACAAAAATTAATTAAATGTCGCGATCCACAACTAAACATAATAAGAAAAGCAAATCGAGCCATGTTTTCACAATTCGTAGCTTCACGAACGAAAGATTCCTCTACCGTTGTTGGTTATTTAAAATATTTCGTAGGGAGAAGGACAAAAATTATATTTTGTACGGCGACGACGAGGTGTCCTCGAGGAAATCGCCGGTCGATCGAGAGAGGTATAGCGACGCATCGAATGTATCGTCATACGGTCATCAGACGGATGCGAGAATCTTCTTCGATCATTACGGTAGTGGCTTACCATCTTCCTCGCATGATTCTTTGAGGAGATACGTGAGGTCCCCGACGCTGGATCTTGTCGCCTCTCGTGCCAAGTATCATAGCACGGACGTCATTGCGGACAACGATCTTGGCGGAGTCTCGTGCAAGAGTTCTCTGTCGAGATCGTTTCTGAGTGACGGCATAGCGGATTCTTCTTACTGTGGTAGGAACACATCGACCACTTTGCCGAAGAAATACGGCTCCACCGTTGGTGGTCTAGAACCGAAGAGCGTAGAATATTATGAGGAGATTTTGTCACCGAGCAATCCTGACTATCTATCTCCACGCGACGCCTGCCGATCACCGTTGCTGGATATCTATTTGAGCAGATGCGAGAACGGATGCAATCACAACGGCAATTTGGAATTACAACAATTTAGCGCCGATAAACTAAGAACCTACACGGATGCGGAAATCGTTCAAGGGAACAGTAAGTCGCTTGGTGAGCAGAAAAGTTATTATAACGAGAAAATATACAGTAAAAAATTGATAAAGATATGTATAAAATTGAATTCTCTAAGATTTCGTTTTAATTATTCATCAACATCGATGATTTTACATATTGCCGATTTCACAAATCGCCTTCAATCAATTTCTTTTCAATTCTTCGTCTTTGATGCAAGGAATTTCTCTTTTTCAGAAACATAGTGTAACGCTTCAGCGAAAAAAGGGAAGCGTCCTCGACAGCTGTGGATAGCCTATCGAATACATTTGTTACCGAACGGAATTTATTTAATTCAAACAGAATATAGAATTTTGCAAAATGATGACATGTCGAACATATTTAAACTACAACGATTTTATAATACAGATTCGCGTCAAAATGTCTCGCGCTTCTTCGTCATAGCGATGAAATAGTCGCGATGGCAATAACAATGAAACGATGAATATTAAATGATTGAATATACATTTAATATGACATCGTTATATTAAAATATACGCTTAAAAATTAAAAATTACTGTTTTAGATACTGGTTTAAAATCTTATTTCGTGAGTTTAATTCTATCTTAACCAGTGATGAATTTCGTTATACAAAATTCTTTGTTACACAAAAATGCATCTCACAGAAATTTTTATTTATTTTTCTTCTTTTTCATGTTGCATCAAAAATTACAAAGAAATATGAAAGAAAATATTTCACTTATTTTTTATCGCACGAATCTTAACTTTTGGTGTAAAAATGTAATTGAATTGGCATATGACTTATTTCTTATGACTGTAAACACGTGCTAAAGAGAGCATTTCGTCTCTGATATTTATAGAAATATAAATATAAACGTTGGTAGCGCCTCCTATTAGAATTATCGCAGTGACGAGATACGAAAAAATCTTGCCATTTATTTTATCGGTCTAGTTTGCGTTCCAAAGCGTCAACTTAATAAATTTAAACTGCATACGATAAGTGTTATTTTTTTATTGGAAAAGTATATCAAATCTGTTTATCTTTTGTCATAATTATATTCGTAGTGTGAGGATAAAAATAATTTGTATAAACATATAAATACTTTAAGAGTAAATTGTCAAATATACTGTTGCCTGCAGCAAGAAGATTATCTATAATTCTATAGCGTCACGTTAATTAATAACCAACGAATCGTTGATAATCGAAGCAGCGTGACGTTTTAGGGTGCAATAAGCCAAAGACTAGTAAAAGAAAAGGCGCGAATGGCGCGTTTTAGTTCCTCACGCAAGTATCGCTTTATACAGTCGGGATTTCGTAATTCTTCCATCTATATTCTTTTCACTATTTTTTTCTCCCACTTTGTTTATTACGTTGCTCTTTCATTATTTTACGTCCGTCACTTGACTATGTACATACAACGAATAAAATATGAAATAATAACAGAGAATAGTATGAGAAGATAAATGGGAAAAGGGAACGGAAAGACATGAAGGAAGAAATATGAAAGTTTGATTATGTATGTACTTATGAAAATAGTTTCTAATTGGATCGAGATTGCGAGAAAAGAAACAACGATGTTATATTAGGCCTAAAAACTTTTGACTGATCAGCCTCACGGTCTTCCGCTTGTTACGTATGTGTTTTCTATTGATATATACATATTTTAAAATAAATATCGGTACTCTCTTCAACTATTTTGTCTTTAAGCTGTTTACTCTTTTTTTTACCCTTCACACGAATGCGAGCGTTATTTAATCGCGTGATATTACGCGAATGATAGTTCTTGAAATTTGACAGTCAAGTTTTCTGCTTCGTTTACGAAATAATAGCTTAATACAACTCTCGTGTTATTTGCAACAACTAGAAAGTTTAACTTAAACAAATTTATGGCGACCAATTTGCTGACAGATCCTCTAAAATTACGCTTTTATTTAGAAAGATACACAAAAGAGAATAAATTTATAAATGTGCGAGAAACGTTTGTGCCTACTACTTGTGTAAAACCGTTAACTGGCAAATTCTATGCGAAGCACGATGTTTTCTCTGCGTCGGACGTTAGAGAGGACGATATCAACTTGATTAAACGACAGATAGAGATGATACCTACAGACATTTATTCGTTCAGACCGCCGACAGTAAATATGGAGTAAGTCGATAAAATAGTAATGAAAACTAATTAATAAGTTTTTTATAAATCATTTTTTTTATAGATACGGTTGGTTCACTGCATCGCTTATACCCATTTACAAGAAAGACCCAAGATTACGCTTCTCCAGAAAACAATCGGATTTTATCACGAATGAACTTATACGTCGAAAATTGCAAAGAGGTCTTCCGGAAAAACGATTTTCTGGCGTGCCATTTAAAACATAAATGTTTGACAAACATTTCAAACAAATTAAAAAGGGAAATAAAATTCGTTTATAATTGACGGTTTAACTTAATTTTTTAATAAATATATCGTTAGAAAAGAGATCTTTTAATGATAACACCATCGCTGAATACTTGGCGCTAAAGTTAGCTGAACTTGATAAAATTCGATACATTGATTCGAGTGATGTTGTGTCGCTGGCGTCCTTGGCAACAAATACCGTGGTACTAACTCTTTCGCAAGATGGGTCTTTAAAGTGTATACGTGTACGCTCTTTTACCGAACAAAGTCCAAATAAAAGTGAGATTTGGACTCGGATATTTAACCTGCGTACGAATCGAAAATTGATATTTTGCTATTATCCATTATGAAGTTATTAAAGTGATCTGAACGTACGTATACAAATTTGTGCAACAATGTTATTAATCATATAATAATTAATGAAATTGTCATTAGATAGTTGAGCGGGATGACAGGGAAAGCTTTCCGCATTAAAGTACAACTAGATGTACACGCGGTACGTATGTGTGATTTTTCTGTTATATTTTTACAACTCTTATTTACACGATTTTTAGGTAACATGTCCTGGCGTTTGGTTATGTCCCAATGGCAAAGTGGCTCTGCGAATCAATGCTCTTGATTCTTGTGCGGAATCCCGCGCAATAAGCCCGATTCTTCCACTCTTATTCCATGAGAAATTTACTTTCGATAAAATCTTTGTTGGAATAATTTCCTTGACGGAGCTACAAAACACTTTGGAGCAAGAATTTTTATACGCGCAATTAATACAGTGGGCAATACCGGCTAGTCGAGGTATTACTTTGGCAACGTTTGAAACAAATTTGGCAGACTTGCTGTATCCTGTGCCATGTTTCAAAGGTTTATTAGCCGGTGTGGATGTTGACCTTCTAATGGAGCCGACTAAATGTTTTCCCGTAAGTTTTTTACCTATTAATCGTTCAATTTAATTGTAAGAAAACTTTTCACTGGACAAAACGATTATTTTGCTTCAGGGTATCATAGCACCCAAAATCGAGGTCTCCACCAAAACGGTTATCGAAGAAATCTTGGAATTCTATGACGCAAGCAAATACTATGTCAACAATCCAAATATTAGCTCTAAGGTATCATACTTTATAGATACAAATTGAAATCGACAAATACATACAGTGAGTGCAAAAAGTATTCGTTACAGAAAAAATATTTTTTAAAAAACTTTATTTTTAAAAAATTTAAATATTATCCAGCGAGAAATGAGCCATCCAATTGATATCGAATCGATATTGACGATTCAACACCAATTCGACGTTTATTGACGATTATTTCTTGCTGGATAATTAACAATTTATTCATAAAGAATAAAATAGACTGTATATTTCTTAAAATTATATATACCAAAAAGATGTGTATTAATTATAAAAAATATATCATCTAAAAAATAAGCGAAAATTAAAAATACTATTGTTTAGATACTCAAAACGTATTCATACAGTTGAGAAATTTAGTTTCTAAAATCAGGAATACATGCAAAGCTCGTTTGTTTATGTTAGAACAGAGTATATTCATTGTATAAAATAGCTAATTAATATTTATTTTTTACAAATAAAACTTTTTATAAAAAATTTTCTTGTACGAATACTTTTTGTTCTGTATGTCGTTTATAATTTTCTTCTCCTTCATATTATATTTACTTGAAAATAGCGAATCTGTAACATCGGTCCTATATATTATATATAAATTTTAGCAAACGATGTGTGGACAGAGGAAAAGGCCGATTAAAGGTATTATAAGACAACGAAGAGTGTGTCACACTAAGAATAAACCAAGATCTCAAAGCTGTCGACCGTAAGCATTATTATTAATGTTACATGTTATTAATGGTATATAAATATATGTTATATGTATAAATAGGTTTCGTCAAAGATCGAGCGATTCTCATCAATGTCCTTCATGTACGAGTCATCAAACAGGATCGCAAAGTGATCAATGTTATCACTCAATAAGGAGAAATTCTATGTACACTTGTCGACCAGATTTCCCAAAGTTAGCCGAATCTACCATCATACGTGATAATACTCACGTTACAAACAACTGTCCAGTTTGTTTCAAGTATAATTATTATTTTCCCAACAACGATTGTGATATAATCAAGAAATATGCTGACAATAAGCAAAGATACTGCAGAAATTTGTCTGATATCAGAGAATGTGGTTGTATTTGGAGAAACGACGCATTCGACACGCAAGAGGAAGAGGTAATGCCATTGTGAGTACACTAAAAATGAATTAATTTCTTCAACATTTATATACATATATATATACACACACACACACATGCATATATACAAGGTGTTTCTTAAATAGCAGACACTAATCATATAGCGTTATTCCTAATTAAAAATTGAGTCGAAAAGTCCTCTACAATTTTGTAATTTTTCGCAATGGTTGACGAAATATTAATTTCTAAATATTGCCGAATAAACGCGTATCCGGCTGCCGAACCATTAACTATCACGAAAATTGCAAAATGGTAGAGGACTTTTTTTGATTCAATTTTTTATCAGAAATAGTATTATGTGATTTAGCAATCACTTACTCGGCAATCTTTAGAAATTAATGTTTCATCAATCATTGCAAAAATTGCAAAATAGTAAAGGACTTTTCGACTTAATTTTTAATCAGGCTATGATTAGTGTTCGCTATTTAAGAAACACCCTGCATATACAATATGCGTGCACATTTTTCCTCTTTAAAATAAATTTTCAAAAATTTTTCTAACAATAAGACTTCTTTTCATCGAAGTATTTCAGTTTTTGTGAAAAAACTGCAAGCATCCTCAAATTTATGAATGGTGGTATACACATTCACACACATCTACGCACCCGCGCATGCATGTGCGCTCGCGCGCACACCTATATTAATTATACATATATGTCTTTACAGATTACAATCTAAAATCGAAAATCTTCAGAAAACTAAAGAAAAATGGTACACTACTAAAATGACAAACAAGTAAGTAATTAAGATTCCCGATCGTTCTGCAACATACAACGTTTAACTTTTGAAAATATTATTTCAGTATTGAGGAATACGATCCGAAATACGAATACATACAAGATTATTCTCCGAGCCATAGCTTTTATAAAAATTTGGAAAAATTTTACAAAAGAATGTATAAGCAAGCGAAAATGCGTGCACGAGAGACCGATGATTAATATGAAAAATCTTATTATTGTTCAAGTTTTTCTATAACGTGATTTTTATGCTTAATTTATGGATCCAAACTAGCGCTACAAATGCTTCGAAGCATTTGATTAACCAATCAAAAAAAAAAATTTTATTAATTGACTGATAAAAAAAATTTCAAAAAACAGCAAGTGGACCATAACAAATATTACAAAATTCTAAAGTAGTTGTTTTGTTTGTGTGTGTGTGTGTATCCGTGATATTAAACAAAGTAATCTTATTTAATAAAAGAATAAGATTTTTTATGATTAAGTAAAGTATTGATTAAAATATATGTTACGTACAAGAGTATTAACATGTTAAACGTTTTGCCGAACCAACACCGAATTTTCCTTTTATGCCATGCTAGTCCTAAAATAGCTCTTCAATTGTGTGGCGTAAATGGAAAGTTAAATGAAATAAGCTCAGTACCGGGATAATTAATGAATCGTCAATCACACAAAAGATACAGTTTTATTCTCTAAAGCAGATCTATCAAATATTTTAAAAAGTTTTTGGGATCGACGTAGCATGTATGTGTTAATACTTGTTCAATTGTTATCACATATATGCATTTTTGCAAAGACAATTGTAATTGATACAAACATATAGTATATTGTTCTTTATTATAGTTTTATGAAATAAAAATAGATAATGAATGTGCGAATAAATTAATTATACATGTATATATATAAATGTTAGGGAATTTATATGTAAAGCGAGAATACATTTAGATGTACAATATACATGTGTAAAAAAAATATTTATTTGCTATATACTTGACGTCCGCTTTTGTATGTCGGTGTACCTGAAATTCGATTGCCACGTAGAGTAACAGATTTCCTCAAAAGTGCCGGTGTTCTTAGGTATAAGCCGCGACCTTGTGGATTCCAAGCTTTCAATAAAACACGCTCAGCTTTTTCAGCAGCAATTGCGATCCATCCTGTAACAATAATAAAACCACAATTGTAAAGATACATTTTCACAAACTGTTCAAATAGAATGTTTCTGCGACAAAAAGAATCACGTGATTAAAATTAACGTTTGATATTTGTCAGTTTTAATCACGTGATCCATTTTTGTCGCTGAAACAGTCTGTTAAAATGTATTATAAGATCAGAAGCCACTATGCAAATAAATAAATTTATTTATTAAAAGGAAAAATTACCCGCACTAGATAAAACAATGTCGGAGATTGATTCGTTCCGACCAACACCAGTAATTTCCATCTCCTTAGATACTAAAGGTGGCCAATGTTTTAATCGGTCTGGATTATTTTCAGGTACGACAAACGCTTCCGTTTTAAGTAACTCGTTGTATACATTATCCGCATCCTCAGTATAAGTTACAGTTATCGGTAATTCGCTACTTGAAAATATTGTACACCTACGACATATACAATTGTTTTTAATACTTGACATTTTTAATTTATTACGTTTTAATTAGCAATTACACACACATAAATATGCACAAGTACCTAATAAAAGTATCGCCTTCTACGTAATCCAATCTTCCTATTCCACCCAAAAATATCGTTTGATTTACATATAGAATGAAAGTTCTAGGCGAGATTATTTTCTTCGGTAAAACCGACAAAAGTTCCTGCATTGTCAGCAAATCCAATATCTGATCTGGTTGAATGGTGCCAGGAGTATCATAACACCAGTTGCTGAATTTATATATTTCCTGATTCTCATTAAATACGATTTGCCTATTAGGTTTTCTTCTCAATAAATTATTTTGAAATGTTCTGCCTATATGATCTAAATTTAGAACATTTATTTTCATATATTAACAAAAATTTAAAAATTTTCTATCAACTATATACAATTTTATATACAAATGTGTTTTGATTGTGAGAAATTTACACCCAAATACGATACATACCTTGCAATGTGGCGTACTTTAAATTACGTGTCATTTTGAATTGACTGCTTCGATATTTTTCTTCAACATACTTTTCTTGCTGTTCTGTTTTTAATCGCAATGTTCTCAAATAAAGTCGGTTTCTTTTAGGATTTAGAATAGGAAATTTCAACAAATTCAATGTTGTGCCTGGCCAAGGAGAAATAGTTGCACGTCGTATAAGATCCACAGCCTGTACTTTGCAATAATCGGACTGTAGAAGAGCATTGAATAGAGAGGATTTACCAACGTTTGTGCATCCGATAACATAAACGTCTCCTAAAAATTATGATTATAATAAATACAAAATATGTTTGGAGCATATGTTCTTCTAGATTCTAGATGATCAATGTTGAATCCTTACCTTTATATTTCCAGATGTTATGTAACTTATTTATAAGTTTTTCTATACCATAGCCTGTTTTCGCTGATATAAGTTCTACATGTCTGATATTCTTCTTCTTGATTTTTGTACTTTCTACAGCCTTCAACAGACAATCTTTAACATGAGTAAAAAAATCTTTCGAATCTTGAGGCAGCAAATCTACTTTATTCCCTACGACGAATACTGGTGTCATATGATGCAGCACACTATTTATTTCAGGCCATATGCTACATGGAAAATCTGTAAGATCGACCATCAGAATGACAGCACACTTTTTTGTTTTTATCACTTCTAAAAGCTTTGGGTATTCGTCCGCAGATACTTTTACTTCTAACATGATGTTATAATAATGCATAAAATGGCATCTTTTACAAATCATAACTCGCAATTCTCGACGTTCCTGGAGCGGCGGGCAACAAGCATAAAACAACTGTGAAGGTAAGTAACCTGGTAGAGCAGGATCCTTACAATGCAACAAAGCTCCACATCCACCACATGGTACAGAACTAATATTAGAGTTTGGATCAGGAGTTCCGTAATCATCGGGCCAGGTATTGTCCTGTAAAGCATCATCATATTGCTCAACGTCGACCATCCAATTAGATGGAACATTTGATGGAAAATCTTTCTCATACGTATCTCTTTCTCCTAAGTACTTCTGTAAATTGAATTCTTTTTTTTTCAATTCTTCTTTTTTCTCATTCATCTCCATTAAATATTCTTCATATAGAGTCATATACTTGTCGTTCAACGACATTATATCAGAAGTATGTTCATCCATTTTAGAAAATGTGTCTACATTACTGTATGAATCTATACTCGCATATGGCATATGTATGGTAGGTTTGGTTGTATCTTCTTCTGCATTTATATATTTTTGTTCCAAGTGACTGTCGTCGTTTTCTTCATTTCTCTCATCCAAAAGTACGCTGTAGACAGGTACGTTTGTAAGCTCATTATTTCGTACTTTATTTGCAAAATTCTTAGCTTTCTTCTCCCATAGGAGACGCTTCATGTAACTTAGTTTCACCTTATGATAATCTAAATAGTCGCAATATATCAATTTCTCTCGTAGTGCCTCGACTTTGGGATCGAGAGACGATTGAATTCCATTCTCTTTCATGTCGCATTTCGTCGAATAAAAGAGAGCCATTAGTTTATACCTATAGCGATAGGTTCTTAAATGACAATACGTATTATCTGTACAGAATTTCCACGCAGAATACTTTACAAAATTAATCAACTTAATATTATTTAAAGATAACATCACAAACGTGTTTCAGCGTGGCACGCGTATCCGACGTATCCGTTACTTTATAAAGGTTAGAATTTGGAAGGAGCAGATAACCTTTCCTTGATATATCATCGGAGTAATAAAAAGGAGTAAAATCTCTGCAACTTACTGTGGATTCCGCAGCGAACGCAAAAGTTCGTAGCGCTTCTGTCGCTGACAGTCTCGTTCCGGTTGTGATGGAGAAAGCAGAGAGAAATCTGAGAGAGGACATGATTTGTAAAACTGCAAAATGCTGCCGCGCACTACCGTCCTCTGAAGAAGTGGATGTTAACTACACAATAATATGTCCTCTCTCAGGTTTCTCTCTGCCGTCGATATAATTTCGTTAAGTCCATTTTATAATATCGTATATATTATGCAAAAAAACCTAATGTCGTTTCCATTTTATACACAAGTGAGCGTAATGATTATTATCATAATATATTTAGTACCTAACAAAATAAAAACTCAGTGGAATAGTATTGCTATATTAATATTTTGATTTAAAATTTTATTATAGAACTTTAAGTAATAAGTATATATTTCTATACTTGCGCGGTGTTTAAATGATTCACAATTTATAATTGCTTATTATTTTATAAGTTCGATTTTTTTTTATATAATTTTTTCGATAGCCTTCATTTATTTGGTCTAATTGGTTTTTAATTTTTGGAAAAAATATAATTTCTAGTCCGTATTCAAAATACTCTTTTATGTTTGAAATTCTACAGTATACGTAACGTAAACTATGTACTAAATACATGCTACATCGTAAAAAAGCTTACCGAATGGGTACAAGCTTTTTGATCTTTATGAAACGCACGGCTTCAAATTCCGAGAAAGACTGAAATTTTTTGTGTGCAGCATTTATATACCATATTCGGAAGCTAACGCGGACCAATCAGCATTCGCAGCGATGAGGCATCGCGCTCATTGGTTGGCATGCGAGTGGTGGGGTTTGCCGTTCGACGGCTCATATAAATAGCGCGTAATTTGCAGTTCCACGGCTTTCGCAACTCGAGCAGGGGATGGGGTGTGTCCTGTCATATTAACGTTGAAAGAGATCTCGCTGTTCGCAGCCCTGTCTTCGAATCGATTGATTTTTCTCCAGATTCTAATCTCTGCTAAATGTAAAACGACATTGGAAAAGTTCACGGCCCTGTCTTCGAATCGATTGTGACTTTTTCTCTATATTCTAATCTCTGCTGAATGTAAATAAAACGGAATCTCTCAGAATATAAAACGACGAGAAACGGCACGAAAGGATCGTTCATCGTTGGATTTCTTTACTAAGGTAATCAATAATTAACTTTGCCTTTACTTTTCGTAACAGCGTTAATATTGTGTATTGCAAAGTCTAGTGTACAAGCACACTGATTATTCAGTTGAAAGTATGTGGCGTCGTGTCGTGTTGTCGCGTCTCGCGTCGTTTTTTATGCGTGAAGTTAACCGCACACGGAAAACAAGTGACTGTCGCTTCCCCATTTCGATCGCATTCACATTTCATTCGCTAAATACGGCGGATGGAGAATGACTGACGGCGGAACGGACTGGCTCTCAGACAAGTTGAAACGCGCGATCACACACAAATATGGTAATTAAAATTTATATAATACCTGAATAACTTGAATAAGTTAAATATATATTTTCATACGCGATATTTAACTATCGCGTGACTATAGATTCAGTAATCGCATATTAATAATCCGTTCGACCGCGTATTTCGTAAAACTTGTTTCGCGAAAGTATATCGCTTAAATAATTGACAATGAGATTTTCGACTATCAATCTGCAATACGGAAATAATAATTATAAAAGAAGAGCGTATATTATAATATATGCTTACCCTTTATGATTGTTATTTCCGCATTTCGAGCATCAGATATATTTCGAAATACGGAAAATTCATGAACGTGACGCCGAGAGCGAGAAGTGCAGCGTCACAACACTGCGTCGTTCGCATCGCCTTTGACACGCGCAAAAACAAAGCTGTCTCTTGCCTTCTTAATCTGAATTACAACTACGATTTATTTACACATTTTCATCTGTAAATGAAGCGCAAATGTAATTAAGACACGAGATTGGCATCGATCAAATGATAATTGAAACTTATATTAAACCTGTATTTGTTCGTTTATTGCAACATTTAGTTCGCGCAATCATAGATTCAATGTTCACTAAAAAAAAAAAGACGCGCATTGCCACTGTGTCGTGACAGCACGTCGCCGACGTGTTGCTCTTGGCGTGTGAAATTGATAACGCGAGAGACGAAATTACTTCGACATATTAATTGCGTTTATGTTTTATTTGCAGAATGCGACGAATACGAAATGGTTGGCTCCAAATGAGTGCTGTTGCGACTTATTGAATTGGTAAATAAAATTTATATTAATTTTATATCTAATTATTAAAATATCTGATAATTTTTTGTGTAATATAGTTTCGGCACTAGTAGGCGGATAATTCGTTCGAGCACGTATTTCACAATACTCGTGCATGTGAATAGCATGTCGCGTATAAAGTCAACTGTGCAGAAATCTTTCGCCATTTTAAATGTATTCTGATGTATAAATTTTATTTGTAAAGTATCGCGAGTATTGAACATGACAAATTTCCTGCGTTCTTATTTTTCTGCTGTAGTGAACTATGCATTACGTCTAATTAATATCGACTATACAAACAAAATATGACATGATTGCATAATATTTAGAGTACGTTTCGCTTTCACGCTCACACGATGTAAAACATTAGTTCATCCTTGTTTATCAAATATCAAATAAGAATAAATGATATTTGCAAATACTGTGGGCGCATCCTTAGCAATTATTTGCAACTGCATTTAATTTTAATAAACTACTTGTATTTGTTTCAACTGACAGATGCTGTCACAATGGGAAGAGAAGAGAGGTTTGCGAAAAACAGGCTTGACAATTTTGTGAAGAAGAGAAGGAAGAGGAAGAGGAAGCTCAGGAAAAGCAATGGATCAACTTTGTGGTAAGCAAGCTTATTGCTTACTTGCATAAAAAATTAGTCATTTCTTCCCATTAGGTTGTTTTATTTCAGTAATTAAAAATAATAATTACAAAAAAAATTAATGTAAAACATTACGAAAATTTATTCTCATAAAGACAATTTTGAGAAAGTGTATAATTATTTTAATCGATATATAATTAAAAACCTATTAAAAAATTTAATGTATTGTATATACAAATTAGTTTTTTAATTGTTGATTATTTTAAACACTATTTTAATTTGTATCTTACAATAAAATCTTTGTATTTGTATATTACAGAATCATGTAACCACATAGCTGATAACTCCATTGTTGCGCATCAATCGATCTTCCTTCTTTTTTTATTGGTACGCGCAGCCACTCTCGACCGCGATCAAGCCATTAGTCAGTTAGTGAAGATACAGTAAAATATAATGGAGACTGCACGAATCTGTACTGAGAGGTTAGGGTGACATCGGTCGGTGAGTGATAAAGATTTTATCAGGTAACAAATCTGTATAAAATGTATAGATCTATTATTATATTAGAAAAGAATATAACGCTTTATAAATCCATTACTTTAAAATGGATTAGCTACAAACGATTATGATACATATTTAATCTTGGATTTGTTTATCATTATTTGTCAATTTGATCAGCATCTTGATCTGCTATTATGCTTGAAGCTATTATGTTT
>NW_017305778.1:0-1606 GCF_001594115.1 Trachymyrmex septentrionalis | reverse complement strand
TAATATTTTTTCCCAGGTATTCATATAAGTATATATAATATATAAAAAAAGAGAATAAAATAGAATTCAATAATGAGTCAATGCTATAAATTATATAATATTAATAAATCAAGTAAGAACATAAATCTGTTTAATTTTATTGAATTATTATTTGATTCACACATATTAGAAATAATTAAATTTTTTAATTCAAAAGATTATCCAACAAAAATTCCTTTCTTTACTAATAACAAATCAGAAAAAATATTTATATACAAAACTGCATTTTAATAAAAATAAGATGGATATAAAAAAAATTATTGAAATCATTGGTTTTTAAATTAAAATTGATGAAATAAATAATGAAGAAGTAAAGAAAAAATAAAGTTTCGTATAAACAAAATATATATTTTAAAAAACAAAGATTTTCACAGATTTTTTATTTTTAAATTAGTGTAGGATATTCGCATATTCAATATATATGACATAAAAATAAAGAATATTTTGATACAGCAAAATCTATAATTAAACAAGTTATGCATTTATTTTCTTTAATTTTATTCCCATATTTATCCAAAATTAAATATGCTATAAATTGATGCAAAGAAAAAATATGTACATTTAAAAAAATATTTTTTCATGCGTATAAATAAAAAAATTATCCTTTTTTAAGAAAAAAATATAATGTTATTATAACGACTGATTAATCTTATCTTATATAAATTGCAATACTATACATGACTATAAATAATTAATTCTTGAACACACACACAGCATCAATTTTAACACGATAGATTGTAGCTTATTCATTTGGTTGATTGATAAAATAAATTTGCAATAAATAAAGTAAAATAAATGACATAAAATCCTATAAGTTACTCGTCGCGGAACACACAAGAACTTTTTAAATTATATTAACGTTTTTTCCATTAAACATTTCCTATAAAAAAGATATTTTTATACAAAATACATTACAACTAGATATAAGTGATATAACAATGATATAAATGCAACTGATAAGGAGTTTATAAATCACAATGCAGTTTTTTTATATACAATACATATTCGTACATTCTTTTTTTTCGTAAGATTATTTTTTAGTTTGATAGAAATAATAATAATGTGAAAACATTAAAAATAATTAAAAAGATAATTTTTACACTATAATATATTTGTTTTAGAAAACATCAAGTTTGAAGAAATATAAAAAATTACTTATGTATAATTATATATAAAATTATGCATAATTATGTATAAGCAATTTTTTTTACATTTTTTTCAAACTTGTTTTTTTTTAAACAAACAATACAAAAATTATCCCTTTAATTATTTTTTATATTTTCATTACTATTATTATTTTTATTACTAAAAAGTAATTTTACAAAAAAAAGAAGGATGTATGGACTTCATACATAATTATACATGTTTATGAAGTGTTTATATATGTTTATACATATTTATATATATTCATGCATGAAACATTTTTTACCGGATAGTTTATATTATATATGTATATTTAAATGTACATATACATATACATAGAGATAATAAATTATAGACGTTTTGGCCCAAAACTGGGTCATCTTTAGTATGTCAAATCACGATAAGAGAAAAAAGAGTATAATTT
>NW_017305777.1:0-306 GCF_001594115.1 Trachymyrmex septentrionalis | reverse complement strand
AGTCGTAACAATCATTATTCCTTCGGGACTCGTCATATTCATTCGGTACTCATTATAAAGTCACCGGTTAAACTCCATCCCCGAGGTTGCCAATACGCGATACGCGTTGAAGTGACTCGACCGAAGCTTCCACACCCGAGTGCCAACCTTCCGAGGAGTCCTGAGGCCAACGACTTCGACTATTAGATCTACCCACATCCGCAGAATACAACAATAGTAAGTCCCATATACACACATACACACTCACCCACGTATATATAAGAACCAACCACTATAATTTACATCAAATTATAGTGCCGCGTCCGA
>NW_017305776.1:1961-6154 GCF_001594115.1 Trachymyrmex septentrionalis | reverse complement strand
AAACATATTGTGTGCATTAACTTTTACATACTATTTATAAAGCACTTCATCGAAGTTATTAGCTTCAACTCTTAAGATGACACATCGTTAAAAGTGTAGATAAAGTCATTTAATAAATACCTTGGATCCTAGTATAAAAACATAATATTGCGAAGATAGTTACGTCTATCGTCGTTTTTAATCTGTAATAATGCACACAAACAAAAAAAAATTATTGAGAAGTAAGCAAGCTAATCTAGATCATCTCTGTGTTTATTCTGTCACTCAGTACTTGTTAGTTGACGTGTACATACTGTATCCTGAAATATAAGCACCTTACAAAGTAATTCTCACAAAATTTTTTTAGAGGATTTGCAAAAACTGTTTCTGAAATTTTTATAAAAAGTATTAATAACGTTTGTGTATTAAGACTCGTGCAGCAAGAAGTTTATTAGTTCAAACTCATTGTCAACGACCCGGAAACTATGACAAAGACACTACAGGCTGCACTGGCATCATTATTCATCTTAGGCTCGTTCTACGGTTTGGGTTTTTTCGAATATCCTTTTGGATATCCTAGGTCATATCTGTCTTGCCTATATGTCTTAATCATATTGGGCTTTTCTTCGTATTTCGTTTATTATCCCAAATGTTACAATCTTTTTTTTATAAAGTCAACTGATCCACTCGCCTGGCTATTTTTCTTAATATCAATCATCATAATTACATGTATACCTGTTAGCTTTTTTTATTTTAAGGTAAATGTTTTATAAGTACTCATAGTCCCTAATATTACTCTATTAAAATTTCTTAATATTTTTTTTAAACATTTTTCCATTGAGAGCATTAAAGGCATTTACATCTCATAATTATAAGCAAATACGAAGAACTCCACCCAAATCATAAGAAAAATGGGTTTCGGTCATATTGCTTCAAATTTTAATATCTTTTAAGTCATATCAAGCTCCTTTCTCTTTTCTCTCTCTTGCTCTCTCTCTCTCTCTCTCTCTCTCTCTCTCTCTCCCCCTCTCTTTTCTCTCTCTTTTTCTTACTAAAGGTCCTCATAAGCGCAAACATCTAAATTAGATTTTGCTTCAGGATATTCGAAAGATTATCACATCTTATTCGGAAAATTAGTCAAAATAAGTCTTTTTTATTAATATAGTTATAAATATTGTATAACATTTATCATAGATACATACTATATACGTATATGTCACGGAAAAATCTGTCAGACATAGTATAACGACAAAGTATCATATTTCGTAATATTTTGTAAAATATTGTTACAGTATAAAACATCCTAAAAATAGTTTTATTTTATTTTTTAATTCCAAGAAGCGTGTAAGTATTTCCAAAGAAGCAAGATAACTTACAAAAATCAAGCACTCTATTCTGTGAGAAGCAAGGGAATTCATATAAATCACACATCTCAAAGATCAAAGGAATGAAACGCCCGTTCACGTCGTGTTCACGTTGTTCATTTTGTATAATTCTAAGAAATAGCGCAGAACTAAAATCATAAGCATACTATTGATCAGAGTTGAGTAGTAGTTAGTTAAAACGTTAAAAATTAAAAAAAAAAGAGTTAAAAAGTTAATAATTTTTAACTTAACCTAGTTAATTTTAAATGCAATAATTTTTAACTTAATTTATTATAGTTACTTTTAAACTTTAATTTATTAACTTTTTTAAATTAAAAATTTGTCTATCTCTCTTAATGCTAATATTTTTTTCTATAAAGTCAAACATTAGAAAATTAATTTAGGAAGTGTTCAATGATGAGAAATCTATAATAAGAGTCACACCATACAATAGTTTTTAATTTACAATTAAAAATTATTGTATGGTGTGACTCTCACTAGGTTCTTTTAATTCCCTCTTATATTTAAATCACACTAATTTTAGATATCATGAACGTTATATTTCAGCATAAATATGAAGTGAGTTTTAGATGAAGAATTGTTGTAGAACACAGTACGTATTTTACATTCATCCATTTTTTAAATTTTTACATATATTTTTTGTAACAAATATTTAGTCGATGTAGTCATAAACATGCATGAGCAGTCGTTTTAGAAGTTAAAAAAAGTTAGATAAAAGTTAAAGAAAGAGAAATAATGCAAACATATACTTTTCTCTTTCGCAAGATTATGATAAAAACGCCTTATAGTGTGACTCTTATTATATATATAAGTAACTGATATGTAAATATAAAATTAAATTTATCTCTTAGATTAATAATCTACATTTATAAGTTTATTTTATTTTATTTATTTTATTTATTTAAAGTAATCTCATTTTAAGGAAAAAATTAAGACATTCTGATCTCAAAAATAATTTTTCCCAAAATTAATTTATTAATTATTTACTATAAGGGACTATCCTCCAATAACCTTGACTATGACATATGTTGTCAAGGTCACGACTCCATGTGACCTTAAAAAAGTAAATTTTTTAGCCGTTGCTCGTTGTTCTTTAAAAAGTTATTAACAAAAAAAGTTTATCAATAAAACATACTAACTTCTGGATACAACTGCGTTTCGATGAAACAAATTCCCTGCTTTAACAACGCAAAATATTTTCTTATATAATTTTTGTGTTTTTAGAGCAGAGGGTTTGTCCGAATTTCTACCTTTACATGTGAATTTATAGCCATTACGTTGAAAAAAGCATTTAATCGTTTATATGTATATTAAACGCTTTTTTAAACATGAATTCTGCAAGGTAATGGACGAAATGGGAGCGTTTACGAACATACCGAAGTATAATTCTGCGAATATTTCTCCACAGACGTTCAATATTTTGAGTATAACGCCTGTGTCTGAATCAACAAAATGTTGTGAATGGGTCACTGTTTTATGTCGATATATTGGGTTGATTTGGCCATATGCTTTTTAACAATCGTTATGAATTATTGTTCTAGGAGCGATATAATTTTTGGATGAGCGGTACTTATATTTGTGCGTCACGGGTTTCAATTAATGCGATAAATATTTTCTTTGTGTTGCGTGTTACTCCGCCGAAAAGCCATTGTCCTTTAACGAGTAGTTCGCGATGATCTTCTCGATGTCTAAATTTTGCCTTATTGATTTTGATAATAATTCCTTTTCCGTCAATTTGATTTTGGTTGTTTGTTAACCATTGATTTATGAGCTGAGGAGCCAGATTATTGAATATTTATTAAAATAGAAAATTTTTAAATAAGTATACTAATTTTCAAAAATACTATTGTAATATGTTACTTTAAAAACACAAAAGCACTAATTTTATATAAAATGGATCCCAGCCGAATTGACTGAAATTTTACTATAATGTAGTTCTTGATGTTCTGATTAAAAGTCCTCATAAACAGAAGGTTCAAGAATAAATAGTTTTTCGAGATTTTAGAAATCAAATGTTGGAATTTAGCTATATTTCCAATATTTGTCATCCAATATCTCGAAAACTGTGAAGTCATGAAGACTTCTGATCAAGACATCATAATCTACATAATCTACATTATAATAAAATTTCAGGCAATTCGACTGCGATACATTTTACATAAAATTAGTGCGAGGTTCTTTCTTGCTTTACAAACAATTCACCCTTTCCTAGTAAGTTATATCAATTACATGAATTGCCTCTCTGCAAAAGTTAATCCAGTCTGATATGTGATGATAAATTTGGTTCTTTTCTAAGAATGTCTGCTTTGCAAACAAATTCTCTGCTTTAAAACCACATTTTTTTGATGAATTATTTTTGGTAACAACTTTTAACGAACAACAAGCGACGGCTAAAATTTGTTCAAGATCTCTCGGGGACATGACAACAAAAATGATTTTTATTAAGTTAATTTTTTATTTCTTCAATTTTTAACTTAATTTTATTAATTTTATAAGCCATTAACTTTAACTTAATTTAGTTAAAAAAAAACATTAACTTATCCAAACCTGCCATTGATATATATATAAATAATAAAAAGAAAAATTTATTTTGATATTTTGTATTTATTCATAAAATGTAAAAACTTTCTGTAGGTCCTACAGCAAAAAGTAAGGCATTTGAAAGTTTGTGAAGAATTTTAATCAGCTTGACGTGAGTTATAAATTAAATATTAAAATTAAAAGCAATTTGTTTGAAACACATTTTTTGTAAGATTTGTGCAGAGTTCTTCATAAAAAGTTTTTGAATAAATCAATTTTTATATTTATATTCTTATTTAGTGTAATAAA
>NW_017305776.1:0-720 GCF_001594115.1 Trachymyrmex septentrionalis | reverse complement strand
TTTGCTTCTCGGAATACCGAGTTTATGTGAATTAGATGGTGTGTGTATATAGATAAGTAAGTGAGTTTTATACCGTCTGACAGATGCGTGTAACATCTGTGGCAAATCTTAAAGTCGTAGCCATATATCAGACGGTTCTCCCATGTAATAATACATCGGAGTGTCTTTAGGTATCTTACAACACACCATTGATGGTTTTTTGCTGAATAAGTCCCTTGCTTTGTGCTGTCCCAACAGAAATTGCCATAACAGGGTCTTGCCGTTTGTATATATGCTGTAACCGACGGGCGAGTGGCTCCCTTTTTTTCTCCCTTTTTTTTTCCTTTTTTTTTTGGAGAAGAAAAGGAAAGACAGTAACATTGTTTTGAGAGATTTTTGTTCTTACTTAATATAAAAAGAAGGAGAAAACAACTCGAATGTCGCTGGTTATGAAATACTAAAGCTAATTAACAATAGTCTTAAAATCTAAATTCAAGGATTGTTCCTTTATTCTTGGGTCCATGAGGGGACCGATGGTATGCCCCACCCGGCGTCCAGATGCGCTCTGTCGGCATGTTTAAATGAGTCGGTGCAGCTCGGACAATTTTCTGCAGGTTGTATGCATGCTATCGGTTTGTCGCAACTCGTACATCGGGTTTGATTATGCACTGTACTCTCGTGCGTTGCTATGGGAAGGCTATGCGAAAAAACGGATAAAAATTGTTTTTTGTATTCGATTGT
>NW_017305775.1:534-937 GCF_001594115.1 Trachymyrmex septentrionalis | reverse complement strand
ACGCGACTACCTAACTTCTCTAAATATTTATATAATATTAGTCGCGCATGTGTCGTTGTCTAAACCACGATTACCGGGTTGGTTTGCGCGGAAGGAGCGACCGTCTCTTCGTGTAGTCGCCACGAAACATATATTACCTCGTCGTTGACAGGTAATATATTGGTTATTTCGTGCTCTGAACTCGTGAGCAACGCTGCCAAACGATCGTATTTTTTTACGATCTCTGTATTAGGCAGATTGGTTCGTTGGCCGAATTTACTGCCAGAAAGAATTCAGGCAGAGCTTTGCGCCCGAACGTAAACCAGGATTTCGGGCGATATTATTTTTATCGAGAACAATACCTTCGGTTTTTTCATATTCCCGAAGGTACTGTTCCTTACTCTCGTCATCCAAGCATTCGCTT
>NW_017305775.1:0-434 GCF_001594115.1 Trachymyrmex septentrionalis | reverse complement strand
GCTAGCTTCCTGCTTTAATTTCAAAAAACTGTTGATATATTCGGCAAACAACCCACCCTGCCTCGTACGAGGATCGAACCGCGTGACTCTAAACTGCCATATTTCGCTCACGTTCGTTACGAGATAACCTTTCTCGAGAGCTTTGCGCAATTCGCAGGATACCCACGCTCCTACGAATTCACGATCGGCGGGGAGATCGTGAGTGCACTCGGCCTGCGAGAACGTTTCGCAGCAACTGCGGCACAGCCCGAACAACAATTTGCCTTATACGCGGTACGGGATTACAGGGTGAAAAAGATCGCGTGGAGGAAGTACTGTGCACCGAATGATACCCTCGACACCATCGAAATTAAAATTCGGAGCTGCGCCTATCAGCTCTGAACACTATTCTCCGATATAAATCGTGGGCTGACCTAACGGAAAAGTACCTGTTT
>NW_017305774.1:0-688 GCF_001594115.1 Trachymyrmex septentrionalis | reverse complement strand
AAATTTTTATACATAATTATGCATAAACGGTTGTACACAATTTATAATTCAAAATAAACTATGTATAAATTATGTATAGAATTATGTATTTATGTATAATTATGTACAAAAATTTTTTTATCGTGCTGCTATATTTTAAAAGAGACAAGATTACTCGAAAGACACGTCATTCCGCGATGAATATTACCAGCCAACGTGTTATTGATAGTCGTTGAAGATCATGAAGTAATGATACATACATTCGTCATTTTAAAATTAATATTGCAATTACAAACAATATTACATATTACAATATAAATAATGCAAAAACAAATGTATAGAAATTGAAACTTAAAAAAATTTAGATTAGAACAGTTTAAAGTTTAAAGACTAGAAATTACTTGCGAATAATTGGTCACATTTAATAATTGGACACAACGGAAACAATTATAACTTAATGGAAATAAATGATACGATTATATCCTAAAATTCATTTGAAAATTCTTGAATTGTTCTTTTAGACTCGATAAACTTTATTTAGAAACAAAGTTTTGGTAAAGGAATTTACGTAGTGAAAAGAATCCGAACAAAGGATCGAAACTTTTATGAATGATATAGATTAATATTACATCATAATTAAAGAATATATACACCAACTTTCTGTGTTAACTCATATTAGCATGTATTAACATTTATTTCATCGCTTTCT
>NW_017305773.1:0-228 GCF_001594115.1 Trachymyrmex septentrionalis | reverse complement strand
TCCCTTAGATATAAAAAAGATTCGATATCGTCAAAGTGCATTCTTATTGTATATATGTGTCATTGCATAATTTAATGTAGGCTTGATGGCAATTACACTAAAAATTATCTCACATTATTTGTAAAGATACGTAGAATTCCACATTGAATACACCATCCGAAAGAAAAAAAAAGAAAAAAGAAAAAAATAAAAAATAAAAAATAAAAAATAAAAAATAAAAAATAAAAA
>NW_017305772.1:0-336 GCF_001594115.1 Trachymyrmex septentrionalis | reverse complement strand
TTTTATCAAAAATTGGGCATTTATTGTGAAAGAACGGTACCTAATGTTTTATTCGAAGTATTGTCCATCGCTAGCCACTACTTTTTCCCATCTTTCTGGCAGCATACCACGTCGGAAAAACGCTTCATCTTTTGAAGCTATCCACGAATCGACCCACTTTTTGGTATCTTCATATGATGTGAAGTGTTGCTCAGACAGGCCATGCGTCATCGATCGAAACAGGTAGTAATCAGAAGGAGCAATGTCTGGTGAATACGCCGGGTGGGGTAAAACTTCCCAAGTAGGTTGGTTGAGTGTTTCCAAGTAGGTTTTTACTGGTGCCGCAACATGTGGACG
>NW_017305771.1:0-709 GCF_001594115.1 Trachymyrmex septentrionalis | reverse complement strand
AAGGTCGGGCCCTGGGCGGGGAATTGTTAAAACATTGTAATAAAATAACTAATTATTAAAAATGTATTAAATTTGATAATAAATATTGACTCAAATTTAATTTATTATTTACAAAGTATATACTTGTACATTAATATGAACACTTCGAAACTAATAAATAGATTGATTTTGACACATTAAAGTTAAAAATAACAAAATACCAGTAAATGTAAGGGATAGTGTTGCCCGTTGATATCGGCGACAACGTAACATAATTGATGATTTATGTAAATAATGTTTTAAATTTACTCATCTATTTGATAGAATTTATATAAATGTCCGAATTGTGAAGAATGATAGCATATATTTAATATACTTGTTAAATTATTTATTTCAATTAGATTTTGCAATTTATATTGCAAATAAAACAGACAGAGGTAAAATTTGGCTTGGGACATTTCTACTTTGGATATAGTTTTATCCGCTGGGTATGTTTTATTTTAAATAAAAATATAAAAGTATATAATATTTGTATATACACATATATATCCATATATACACGTATATACATACACACATACATATACAAGTAAAGACTGTAACTCTACCCTCTTAGAATATTTCCGCTATTTTTAAAGATATATAATAATGTATTTATTTAAAGTTGCATAGCATCAAAAGCTGTGTTAGCATAACAATCGCTAGTCTCAGGGAAGGAAAACTAGTTGCA
>NW_017305770.1:0-716 GCF_001594115.1 Trachymyrmex septentrionalis | reverse complement strand
AGCAGAGATTATTGCAAAGAATTGCGGAATTTGTGGCAGAAATGTTTCGTGATAAGATTTAAAAGAAGAATTATTTTTGGTAGAAGAATTGTTTTTAGTGAAAGAATGCATCACACAAAAAGGTATTAACATGACTGATTCTAAAATTTCATCAGCAACTTATTACACTGACAATTAAAAATAAATAAATTATTACCTAAAATAGTAATTGATTAACAGAAACTATAAAAATCGAAGCTTTTTTAAACGATCCAGCTGGATCTTAATGCTTATATGATTTTTGTGTAAATTTATATACTACATATGTAATTCCCAGAAACGCGCGTCAAAAATAATTTGTTGAAATATATCGTTTTGTAAACAAGCCTTATGAGCATTAACAAATGCGTAGAGATGTGCGCGAGCAGGGAGGCCACGCAGCTTTGCGCTATCACGCGTAGGCTCGTTGCGTTATTCAATTATTGTAAAATGTCTCCTGCCATAGAGAGCTGCACATAAAGTTATTTTACATTTCGCCAAATAAACGAATCATTTGTGTAACTCTAACAGGTTATGGGCCCAGGACTTGGTGTCGAATTACGCGTAAACTCAAGTAATTAAGTATTACGGCGCGAGACACAAAGGTCAAGATGAATAGCCAACACGGATACGCGAGAATCGAGTTATATATATTGACGAAAGACAACTTCGATACTTGGAAGTTACAAGTTCGCGCA
>NW_017305769.1:0-1118 GCF_001594115.1 Trachymyrmex septentrionalis | reverse complement strand
AGTTAAAAATTGAAATTTCTGTTAGGTTTCGGTTTTGGCAGAAATTAAAAGAAAGTAATTACAAATTGATGAATTTTGACAACGAAGCAAAACTACAAACAATTTGTAATAAGCAATTATTATTTAAAATTTATTTAACGTAGTATAGATTTTTCGAAGATTTATTTGAATTCTAATTATATCATATAGCACATGTATATAAGTTGAAAGAAAATATTACATCTCAAATTTATATATATATATATACGTATATAATCAGTACAGCCATTAAAATTGTTCAATTACATGCTCTTATTTTATATTTTATACCATATATATTGAATACAGAATATATTGCAATATGCGGGTATAAAAGACGACTCAATTTAATGAATCATTGCGGACACATTTTGATTTCAAGCCAAAAAACATCAACCTTAAACAGCTCTGATTTATCAGAAGATCTGAATATCGAAGAATTGAATCTTTCGTGAGTATTCTAGCCTGATTCTTTGGCTTATAGATTTTATCAATGTCGTCTTTGTTTTCCTTGCGACATAGCCCAGTCAATAGACGAGTCTGTCAGAGGGGGATTTAATCTGTCGTATATCACTACCAAAATCTTTCGTGCATTTTCACGTAATGAGTTTATTTTAGACTATAATACCTGAAAAATGTAATAAAAATCCTCAAAGCAATTGTTTTTTATTTAGTGCAATTCGTGAAACTTTTGGAGAAAAAAAAATTTAGGTATTTGAACCCAGCAAACGAAAATAGATTGAAATGGATTGGAAATTTTTAATCCATCTGAATCTATATTTTAAATCCATAAAAATGAATTTGACTTTATATAAAAAAAAATGTTTATATATGTGAAAGTTTAAATAAATTAAAGTAGTAATTACATGAAATTCTATAGTCATTATTTTAAAACTTTTATATAAAAAAATATACTAGTTGTATAATAAAGGAAACGCATTAATATAAAATATGCATAAAAGCAATTAATTTATTAATTAAAAATAAGAAGTTTACATATGTAACATTTATTGTACATATTTACGTAATTCTTTTTATGTTTCTATTAAATAATTTTTTAAAATTGTTATTAAATGAAGTAGAATTCATGATATATTTTT
>NW_017305768.1:0-1321 GCF_001594115.1 Trachymyrmex septentrionalis | reverse complement strand
TTTATCTAAATGAAATCACATATAGATCAAAGATTCAAAAAAATTCACAACACTTGCTAAAATATATCTTCTTTTATATCTAATCACAAAAACGTAATTCATGTTTAATGATTGATGCGTAAGATTTGAAAGATCTAATGTAAGAATAGTTACCAGTCACGTATAAAAATTCCTGATTCTAACGTGCAATAGCAGAATAGAATATATAAACATTATACAATATCCGCAACAATAACTTTGGACTATGAAAATTACCTGCATGTATCTAGCCTTATCATAGGATTGGCCAAACAGTATATTGTCCCTTACGGTACCACCGAAAAGCCAGGATTCTTGACTCGCATAGGAGATACGCAGATTTGAATTGTCCGTGAAGTATCCAGTGGATAAATTGCCCGGAAAATTATACTTCGAGGAGCCCTGAGTAAGGATTACGGAACCCGTGCCGGGATTTAATTCCTTCAATAGTAGATGTAATATGGACGATTTGCCGGAGCCCACTGCATCGACTACAGCACACAATTGACCTGGCTTGATAGTTAAATTAATATTGCACAAAGTTGGCGGCAATTGGCCACTGATTCAATTGGCCGAAACTCGCTGAAGCTTTACGTATACCGGAAGATCAGATAATTTTTGATGTTCAGACAGAACAATACTCCCATTTCTCGAGATGTATCTGTCTATTTGATTCTCTGCATTAACTGTTCTGTTTCTGAGATTTAAACTGCGGGGTGTTCTCTGAGAAGCGTCTCGTGTTCACTTCGTCTATCAGCAAAAAATCCTGTAAAAATTAAGCACACTTCAACAAATACATGCCAATAGAGATATAAGAATGATTGTAGATTTAAGTTTACCGTAAATTAGAAAATAATATGATAACATATATCTCCAATCGATTGAATGACACTATTGATTCACCCAGCAGTATTAGCCCTTGCGGAAAGTACAACGCGACGACGAGTTGAAGTATGTTAAAGTATGTCGACATTTCATAGGTCACATCGGCAGTCAAATTATTTCCCATTAAAGCGAACGTTATCAGGGTGAAGTAGACGGTCAATCGTTCAGTGAAGACTATGATGGCCAAATACGCGGCGCGCAAATACGACGAGAATTTAATTTGATGGATCTCTAATTTTCTGATTACTGACACAATCTGGCTGAACGGTTTCTCCCAGGCGTACATCTTCACAACCTAAATCGAGAATTACCTAAATCGAGAATTATTCATAAATTTGTTTCATAAAATTGTTTTATAAATGACTTGGGCATTAATATTATTCGTATTATTCATATTATTATATTCATCCTCTATATT
>NW_017305767.1:1214209-1224874 GCF_001594115.1 Trachymyrmex septentrionalis | reverse complement strand
TCTTTTTAAATGAATTAAATATATAAATTAAATAAAAAATAGGTAAAATGTTAGATATCAAAAGTTAGAATTTTGTTATTTTTAACTTCCACGTATATTAAATTATAAATCAATTCATTTCCGATTAGTTTTAAAGTAAATAAATGTTAACGTATGTACTTAGTAAATAAATTTTGAGCTAAATTTAATATATTTTCGTGAATTAAATTAGTTAATTCCATTATTTTAATTAATTAACGACATAGTCGAGTAATTATCGAGTAGTGACGACCACTAAATGATTTGACATTATGAATTCGATTTCTGTGATATTAAAAACTCATTAGAATTTTCACAAGTGTACAGGAATTTTTTCTCTTTTTTATACAATCCCCTGAACAATAAAAAATGCACTGAAACTTTAAGATCCAGATTGCTGACGGAAGATGCATAACTCCGCATTGTCGATAAAGGATTAATTCTTAAAAAAATATATCGTTGTTCTTGCAGAGTGCAGCATTATGTGTATAAAAGAAAAATTCTCTTTCCCAGCAGATGACCGGGGCCGACTTGTACTTCCGGTGAATCGAACGAAAAATAACGGCATGTCAAATGAAAAGCATCGATACTTCAGTAGCACAGTAATATCCTTAGGGTAGTTAGAATCGCAAGCGCCATATCCTGAAATACGACCAGTCAGTGGCACGAAGACGGCGGAAATTGATGATGATAGAAGAGCGAGAACTTCGCCATCCGGAAATTAGTGACTTGAAATAGAACGAGAAGCAGGTGCGCTTGATAAAAATATTAGGGTAAACTCAAACCGTTATTACCCACTTACGCATACATATACGTTTATCGACCACTAAAATCTGCGAGTTTGTTTAGTACTTTAGGGTGTACGTTAGTCTTTGTCCTTACGCAATGTATATTCTCATGAGGAATTAAATTGTGACATAAAGTAAAATTTACTTATCTCTTAATCTTATTACGTATCTACACCAACTTATCATTTCTCTCTTTGTAATGTAATTAATAATAAAACAAACGGATGACATAAATTGGCCTAAAATAAAAATTGCTACGAAATGATATCAAGAATTCAACAAATTCTCCAAACATCAATCAAATGTACAAAAAGTTTTGTTGGAATATTTAAATAATTTGACTAATACAAATCTGATAATAACTTTATTGTCAAAATAATTATGCAGAAAGTCCGTTTGCTACAATACATTTATTGCAAAATTGCCAAGCTTGAGATTCCTACATAATTATTTTGACGGGCCAATAAAATCATTATCAGACTTGTAGTTAAATTTTTTCATAATAAATACTTGAAATCGTTCTTTCCGTGTGGGAGTCAAGAGGGGACAGGTCGGATCGGTAAAAAGACACGTACGTTAAAAAAACATTTACATATTTATATATATAAAATATAATACAATTTGTTACAGTGTAGATGATAGTGTAGATGTTAATATCGAGTGTAAATCGGATAGGTATAAATCTAATGTAGGAGCGTTATGGAAGGATAGGGCGCTCGGTGTATGTATATTATAAAGATATAAGATGCTGTGTGTTTTTAGCCACACCTATCCGAAATAGGTATCGAGTGTGTAGTAAGGTGCCTATGAGGTTCCCCGGACGTCATTTAAATCTAAAACTATATACAGGACATTCTATGTACACGCACACGCTATTCGCTCGATTTTCTTATATGCATTCTCGCGCTTACGCATTACCGCTCCGATCGCCGCGCACATCCGTGCCTCTATTTTGCTAAAAGGACACGAAACTCCGAGCCGGCGATCGCTAATCCTCTACGTACAGTACATACATTTTCGATTTCCCGGCCTTCACCATCGTTTTCGCCAAGCCCGCGGCGAAGTTGACATCGAGCGACTTTCTGCGCGCTTCAAAACGGGAATCATATCCACTCGAATTTGGTTTGGTACTCCTGATGGAATAAACATTTTTGTTGAAAATGTGGTGGAAGGTGTCAGCATACTTCGCGACGTGACGAAACTCGATTTTCCAGCGTCGCAACGTGGATTTTGCTTTCAAGAAAAGGAGGAAAGTACTTCGACTTTCGTATTTCGCGCACAATTTGCATAATAACTACTCTGTCACTGTACGTATATCGAGAAAAACTGTTTTATTTAATTTCGATTACTTACTGTCATTTTATACTATCATTTATTTTCAATTAAGCAACATCTGTTTTAAGCACCTTTAATTATCAAAGAAATAGTGGAAAACGTGATGGAAAAAGGAAATATAGTCTAAGAAAACATTTTATTAATAAAAATAACAAATCGAAGTTGCCGTAAGCAAGATCAAAGTTTCGAAAAACTTTGGAAAATCGCCTCGGATGTTGCCGAAAAGATGGTGAACGCCAGCAATCGTTACAAAAGAAAGATTGCCTAACATATCTAGATACAATACAAGATCATCAGAGTATAAATGCGTAACACATCGCGCTACCGTGTGTTACCTAACATAATAATTATCCCAGTTTATTAAAGGACAACTCGTGACGCTTCGCTTGATTGTTCTATTCATATCACCGGCGATTCTTTAGCACCCATTCACGTCGTCAACGGTCCGCAACGAGAGACCGGCGAGATCCTCAGCATTCGTCGACGACGTGCATCAACTCCTTAAATCCGAGGACGATACATCGCGTCGTCCCCGTTCATCGCGCATCGATTTATTACGAGTCCGTTTGACGAAGTTAAAAATCGTCCGATATTCAGCAGATCCTAACATGCATGTCCACGCAATGAAGACAAGACAGAGAGATAGAATCGAGAAGAGAAAGAAACTCTAGCGGAAACTCTATCGGTCGAATCCGCGGAATCAGTCGCAAATTCTGTGGCTACAAGTACCTTAATATGGATGGTATTCTTGCGTGTGGGGCCTCCATCGAGAAAAAACTGTGTCAATCGACGTGTCAGATAATAATTCAGTCGGATCCCATCGACAGTTGGTACTTAATCTTCCCACGAATAATTTATTCATTTAAAAAAAAAAACCTTAAAAGAAAATTTGAAATCATTTGTGACGATTCCCAGGAAAAACTTTTCCCGCACTCGTATTCTCAGGCAAAACGCTTTAATCGCGATGTATTCTATACGAACTTATCGTCGATATGAGCGCTTCATTTTAAACGAACAAATTTCTCGGAAATATTTAGTAATTCTGCGGCAGAAACTCGCCTGCTTGCGGATAACGGGTTATCGGAAAAAAAAAAAAAAAACGCTGCGGTGGGGTGGTCTCTTTTGCGTAATAATTGTCCGACGTACTGCGAGATATCGAAAATAGTTCGGCGAACAACTACGTACAGTACGTACCATCGAGCACAGTTAGGAGGCAACGTCATACGCGGATTTATCGTCCGGCAACGCCGATCGCTTTCTATCGCCAGGATATAGTTCCCCACATTCACGCCGTTGAACCGGGTCCAATCGGAACAAAATATTTGTAAAGCCATGTATACTGCGGTTCTCAGCAATTTCGATTCGACAAGTACAGCGTGGTTACGAACGAATGACTTTCGCGCTGCTTGTCACCCTTAAGTAGTCGATGACGAGTCGGAGTTCCTTGTAATGTGAATTATAATGTAATTTTCCAAAAAATTATGTACAAAAAATAACGTTTACAAAGTCATTTATTATGTGTGTGTATCTCGAAAACATAATTTTAATTGATTCTTTTTCTCACGAGTTCGATTTTTTTTTCCTTGCAGAAATGTGTTACGCTATGACTGATGGATATTACGAGGCATTGACTCGAGAATCCCGACTGCTTAAGGGTAAAGATTACGGCCATTCGATTTTTTGCCCTAAGGTCTTCCTCTACACACACAGATTCTCCTATGACATTTACGAATTACCAGTTAGTATTAAATTGTAAAACGTACCTACATGTCCGATACCGATTAGTCGCGCCTACTTTGAGATTTCGCTATGCTAGAAGGGAGGGAGGAGATAATTTTTCGATCTAACACCGAAAAATGTGAATTCGATGAAAAAATTTCAAGTTGATTTTAGCCAACGAAACTCTCCGTTTCTTCTTTCCTTTTTCCGTTAATATCGGTGCAAAATTGAAATCGGTAACAGCGCGTGTTTAGGGACACTTCCGTTTCGTTTGATTTCGAAATGAGATAGAATAAAGAACAAATCCGAGTCGAGAGTCATTTAAATGGAAATTATCAGGAGAAGCTTTCGAATCGAATGCAAATCGCCATGCAGATCGTATCGTTCAAAACGTTCGTTTGGCCCTTGAGAACGTTCACGAGTTTACTAGGCACGTCATCTATATTAATTTGTTTCGTGCAACTGATTGAAGGATGCGGCTAATAATAACATCAATTTCGTAATGGTAATAGTAATTATATTAATTAATCAATAAACTGAAGATAAACAGAACTTTGGTAAAATCGAATAACTTCGTTTAAAAAAAAATACCTTACAAAATCATAATTCGCTCAATTATAGATTCACATTTAATCTATAAATCATAACTTAGCTTATACGTTATTACGTTGAGCAATCGTAAATTATCGTGCATTCAAGCGCATATCGATTACTCCTCGATATCCCTAATACGAGTATACAATTAATAAGAATCACACAATTTATTACAAAATCGAGTGTCCCTGGGTGTATCAGATTTGTTCAAAATCTCGAAAATCTCGTGCGTGTCTGTGTACGTGTGTTGTATGTATGTGTACGCAACAATGAGAGATGTGTCAAGTCGCAAGTTATATCGCTTTATACATATTAAATAAAAAATAAATAACCGCCCATATACGACAACGGGCGTTGACAAGCGCGCGTGAATAACGTTACACGTAATAAACTGTACAGAATGTTACAAAGAGTCGTCGGGTATGTATAATATAATATATATATATATATATATATAATGTATCTATTTATATATTTATATATAAACGTTGGTTAAGTAACACACCCCTTCGTAAAACGCTTCAACGAAAGAGATTACGAAATAAGATTCTAATAGCGAGACATTGTTAGATTCTCGTACGAAATTACCATCGCGTGCAAATCAACCAATGCTTATACAATCTCTTTAAAAAATGCACCTTTATCGCTACAGTCTAGTTAACAAAATATACAGACTTTGGCGAGAACCGTGCGAGCACGACGTAGTGAAGCGCGCACATATTTATTGCGTGACCGCCGAAGTCATCAAGAACAGTGTTTCCCAAAACACGTATTCCAAGTAATTTTTTACGACTAGCTTTTATTGTAAATTTCTTGGAAATATATTTTTTGTGCAAAACAAAAAACTTTCAGAATTTTAATTTTCCAAATTAATTTTTGGTTAAGTCAATATGAAAAAATTACTGAAATTTAGATTAAAATGCCATAAAAATATTGATGTCACACGATTTGTTTAATCTTCTTCGTTTGATTCAATCTTACACTTTCCCTTTCATAGGAAAATTCAAAATACGATAAAAAAATTTCAATATTTTTTCATCATACTCTAAATGAATATTTATAAGCAAGTCTTTAACGTCACGTAACTTGGGGGGGGAAATCGTATACATCTATATTTTTTAAATTTCAATAATTTAATCATAGTTTCTATGTACCCCGGTTATATGTATTGTATAATTATTTTATTAGCAAACAAATCCGATTATGCTAAATAAAATTGGGAAGTACTGCACTGGAAAAACTTCGGAGAAAGCATATGTCATATCCTGAAAAATAAATTCACGAAACGTTCTTTTATAAAAATTGCGAAACGTCTCGCCCGGTTCTCGAACAGCAAATAAACAGCCAACAATTAAACTCTTGCGATTAGCTCGAAAGAAGTTTTAAATTAACATTCCGCTCTGTCGCGACAATAATCGCGAAAATTCATTAGGATATTTCTCGTTCGAACATCAGTCGAAGAAGTCGTACATAAAAAAAGTCAAACAGTATTTCCATTGCTTTCATTATTAAATGTTACCTACTTCACCTATCAAGATGGAATAGATACATTTTAATGTGACTTAAAATTAAAGTAGCTTTGTATGGGAGTGCCAAGGCAGTGTCTCGAAATCGATGATGATAGAGTGACTCACAGGCAACAACAATGAACGGCAGCTTTATCAGGCAGTGTGATCGCAAGACGAACTAATCAATTTAAAGTATGAATGAATAGTGCAGTCACTTTCGTATTCAATGATAGGAAGATACATTTGCATGAAACGAACTCGTACGATTTCGATTATTATCTTTCGTATAATGTTAAGAACATTACATAAATATTTACAACATTCTACAATAAAGTTTAGCTCTTAATTACAAGTTATTAAAAATAAAATATTACTTGATCTTATTACTATAATTTTTCATAATATCTTATTTATTAATTATAATCGCAGTCCATAATTCAATACGTTCAATTCATTTATTCTTTACATTTTATCAAGATTTTAAAAATAATTTTGCACAGAACAGAATTATTTATAGGTCCCTTCTTATAATATATATAATTTTTTTAAGGTTTTGATTATTACTGTGAATCGATATATCGAAGCATTGAATGTATATAAAGAACAAGGAAGTTCTCGTGTTATTCATTTCCATCACAACTTGCATTATTGATTTCTAATGTGCTGCAGTTAAAGTACGACAGAGCCGACGTATTCGTATCCGAGAAATATCCTGCTACGATCGTTCTATGCGAGCACGCGGGACATTATAGACTTTTCTGCAACAGCGTACTTCGAATATGGTAAATGCAAATGTCCCGAATATAAATAATAATATAAATTTCAAGTGAAAATTGTCTCGACAATTTATAGATATTTCGAGCGTGGGACTTCCGCTTTTACCGTGTTTCGAAGAGTACTGTTCGCAAAAAAATTCTCTATTATATAACAATGGTACGCGCGAACGGAAGTCGCGAAAGAGAAAAGCCGATCGCGAAACGAGAACACGATCGATCCGATCTCTCGTGCTCGGTTTTACCGCGGGCGAAAATTAATATGCCGCACATCCACATCCGGCTTCCGGCCAGCCAGTGTCATTAACTCTCTCCTCTTTGAACGATTTTTAAATGCCAAGATGAATATTTGATTATCGTCATTTCGAGTTTCAAAATCGTGCGTATTTTCAAAAGCTATCGGGGACAGAATTTAAAAATTGAAGACTCGATGAAAAAAAAACTTTAAACGACATAAAAAAAAAGTGTCTACAATTGACGGACATGTTCTAAATAAGTGCAGCACAATAATATTCCATAATACATTTTTGTATATAGAGGTTCTTCTATGAAAATAACTTTCATAGAATTATTTGCCTTGAGGTAAATGTGAAATGGAGCTTTTTCAAGATTGATTCTTCAAAAGAACTATTTCTTTGTAGGATAAAAAGTTAATTAAATTTAATTTAATTCAAAAAAAAATAGTGAAATATACATGTATATATACTTTTAATTATTTTATTAGATTTATACTTTTATCCTCCTTATTTTTGGTATTTCTTAATTTAATACAGCCATGTACGAAGAAAGAGAGAGTTAATAAGTTCTTGTACTGATAAAATCGAACACCGTACGTGGATGAGATATTTTCGATGACATGCCTCCGTAAAATTACTATAATTTTATTTCAACATCTATAAGTCGAGATAACGTGGATTCGGTAATTTTTTTCTACGTTTTCTATGATATATATATATGTATATAGGTTTCATCTACACCGAATCGAATGGTGATTGCAATTGTCCTTTTCCTCTCGCAGAAATTCGACATTCTCGACTAAAGGCTGGCGAATTCTTCGCGATACGCGCATGTATATGTTGCTTAAGTCTTTGCGAGCTGCTTATTTGCAGAATTAAACAAATTCAATTTTTTAATATAAATTTCAATGAAATGCAAACATATAAACTGTTAAGCTAAATGAAATTCTGGCAAAACATGTTCGAGTATTTATAGCACTCCTAAATTAAATATATTAAGTTAGCTTCGATTATCTCACTTTAAACATTTCACTATTCAGTATCGGAGTAACGAGTGGCCGAGTGGCTGTAATTTCTATTATCTATCCAGTATGAAACACGATATGGTACACGAAGATTGCGCCAGCCGCTAGTCATATCGGAAAGGTCGCTCCACTTCGAAAAAAAAAAAAAAAGAGCCCACTGATCGAATCGCCCGAGAGTCGAATGCGCTCCCGGACACGCTCGGTCGGAGAACAATAACATTTATCTAAGCCTAAGTATCGCGTCGCTGAGATTGGCATATACTTACGCGAACATATGCACGCGCCAGTTACTACTGCTGCTGTTGCTCGGTCCGCCATTCGATCGCGATGGATGACCACCAAGGCGATCTTGGATCCGAGTGAACTCGAACAACCGCTCGTCCTGCGGCGGCGACGTTCACCTGAACGCAGCACCAGCGACGACGGTGACGGCGGCCAGGATCACAGCCGCCGATACCGTACGGCCGCAGGAACTACCAGCTGTGGGACCCGCGTCGCTGCTGCGGGACACCTTGCTACGCACCAATTGACCCCGCTCGACCGCGTTCGACTCGTCGCTGTCAGGATCAACGGGCGCACCGATATCGCCGTCCTCGCTCAGCAACATCGACAGTTTGTTCCGCAGTGGCTTCTTCGCGCAGGGCACGCTCGCTTCCTCGTAGGGCCTGAGGATGCGCGGGTAGTGCACCTCGAGGTTTTCTGTACCGGGCAGAGCGCCTTTGCTGCTACCGCATAACGGCTTGAACGTGCCGCTTCGAGTGGCTTCTTGGAAACTTTGGAAATTCGACTCCCAGTCGTAGCTGACTAGTCGTTCCTCGAGCGTCATGCCCTTTAAGTTCGGCGGCTCCTGGATCATCACCGGACTGGAAGCCCTAAAACGCCAAAAACGAAGTCTCGTAAAGTCGCGTGTTTCTCTCGCACACACACAGACTTTTATAATCGGACTGTTTACTTCGATTATTTTGTATGTGATGTAAAGAGATAAACGTAGTTCTGAGGAGCCGTCTTTGTTTGATTTACCTACGCACATGTATGCGAGTACTGTCTGCGAGTGTTATATTACGTAATCTGATTGTATTACATGATAATATATATTATGTGATTTATACGTGAGTAGGTGGATCAAGAAATCAAGGAGGCTCCTACTTCCTGGTTCACCTCATTTTCGGAACTCTCATCGGAGGTATTAAAACATGACGGTGAAATGAGCAGTCCAGATATGAAAGTATGCGATTATAATTTACGCACATATATGTTTCCTTTCACACACTTCTTATTTCAATTTAATCATTATGTTACGAACAAATTTTTCATTTATAAATGAATATCGCAGCTGTTTATGTACGTTACATTATACGTATATGCATATATTATTAAATCTTTGATTATTAAACATCGAAACAATTAAGAAACGATAAACTTTGGAATTTTATCAAGAGTTAATTTACAATAAGTTAAATATTGTAAATTAAGTATCTAGCAATGGCCAGCACGTCTGATGCGAGGTAATATCTATCGCTTCTTTAATTAATAATGGCTGACACTTTTGTAATGTACGAGCCCTGTTCCTAATAGCCAATTTAGAATGATCAAAGAGCAAAATGTCGAACGATCATCGTTCGCATGGAGCTATATAAACTGGCAACAACGTGCAACTGCACCATCAACTTTCTTCTCGTTCGCGAGAAGACGAATTGCCAATTGAAATTATAACGATGATAAAGTAAAAGATAAATATGAGTCAATTAAAATTACGTAACAGAAATCGTCATAAAACAATTTATATCTGAGATAAATTTTAGACTCGTTACAATTAATCAATTAATTGAAATACTATTAAAAATGTCTTTCGAAAGATTTAAGAATATATAAAATACGTCTAGCATTTCTCATCTTCTCAATTATGAAGATACTTTATATAATGTTATCGTACGATTTTTTGTTGACATAAACGGCTATAATTTGTGGAAATGTCACTTACTGTATTAATTTCTGAATTCCCAAGCTGTGCAGCACCGTCGGTAGCGAAGGCAATGAATAACAAAGAGATAATTCAATACGAGGATAATAGAGAACGGACACCAGGCAAGTTTCTTCTCTCGTTCCCAGGCCGCCGAGCGTAATGGCCGTACGAGATTCGGACGAGTACGTGCACTCGGTGACTAAATGATCGCCCTATAACATAAAATAATCATCTGAATAATATTAGGCTGAACAGAGAATCTTAAAATTTTAAAACCTTCCGATGTATCATCAACTTAATAAAACAATGAAAAAAATGGCAGTGACATGTATAAGTTTAAGTCAAAATTTTTGGATTGACATAGCAAAATCGCAATGCATATATCGATACATTACCGCAGTGATTTTCAATAATTTTACTTTTCAATTCAATTCTGTCGTAATTATTTTTACTTAATGTTAACACGTAATCGCGTTTAATTCCACCCTGTTTAAGCTCGTTCAAACAATTAAACTCAGGTTCATGCCCTGCATCTGTAGCATGTCGGCACTTTACGTGATCAAAGCTATACTTATTGCACGTTAATAAACTTTATAACAAGCTCATAAACTTTCTGATACGTGCTACGGGTTATAATACATCTAGAAGTATGTTCGCGGCAAGTAAACGAAAGGCGTGTAACACAGTGGAAACAGAACAAAAAAAT
>NW_017305767.1:1174762-1214109 GCF_001594115.1 Trachymyrmex septentrionalis | reverse complement strand
GTTCGCGGCAAGTAAACGAAAGGCGTGTAACACAGTGGAAACAGAACAGAAAAATAAGAATATATTAAAGGATCGCTGTAGAAGACGTAAGTTGCTCGCGAAGCGCTTAAGAATAATCTTGGATTATTTTCAAAGAAAAAATCTTGGCGGATAGATTCGAGTTCGAGATTCTTTTCCTCCCCCGAGTCTGTTCGCGATTCTCTTCCGTTAATCGGGAATATTTTATAATTGCATTAGCTATCGCCGCAGGGCGGATGAAGTAAGTTTAATAAATTAGCCAATAAATTGGATTTTGATATAACGATTAAAATAAAATCTATAACTTGAACCCGCAATATTCGATATCTTCTTCTCAAATGTAATTATTATTCATTATTTCAATAGAAAAAGTATCGCCATTCCATTGGGAAATGCTATCGTTCAGTAGTATATAAGCAATATATAATACATCGTACATCGTATGCTAAGACTGTACTTACCGGGTACACCTTGACCGGTCTCTGAAGCCTCCGATACTCCTGATAATTGGGATCGTAGTTGGTGTCGGCGGCGATCGGCGGCAGCTCTTCGCTGGCGCGGATCTGCCGCAGGCGGACCTTCCTGCCGAGCTGGTGGGTGTGCATGATCACGGCGAACATGTTAATGCCGCTGTTCGGTATCGTCTGACCGGTGCAATCGGCGATGCAGTGGCCCTCGGAGACCACCTCAGGCTGGCCGGGCGGTATTATGTGCCGCCAGTTCGGGTCGATGCCAACGCTGAGGATACCAGCGTCATGGCTGCGCAGTCGATCGGTGTAGAGAAGACGCAGGCCGCTGCTGTCGCTGATGAAGGCGTCCAGCTGCGGGTTCGTGTAGTGGGTCTCCAACATGTAGTAGCGGGGCCCCGCGTACGGATTGAGCGCGTATCCGGCCTCCGGCGGATAATTAAAGCCCTGGTGCGGCAAAAGAGAGAGAGGGAAACGATGGATTATGCAGAAGCTGCCAGTAAATAAAAACAGGACCGGCAGCGAATACCCCGGTCCGGTTCTGATCGTAGGGCCCGTTCTCGCCAGATCTCCGATCTGGTTCGGTCTGATCACGCCCCTCCTACCCCAGCGACGTTTCAAGTTTGGTATAATCGGTGTGCGCCTCGATCCATCAGAACGGGCCCCCGATGAAAATTGTCGCTCATGGAATTCGTTTCCTTATTGGACGTGCATGGTACTCACGAATTATGCCCGATTAATTTTAATTTTTAGGTACCGATGATGAGCAAGATAATCATCCGCCCAATTCGGGGAATCGTCGTGCGATATAATCGCTAACCTCAAGAACATTTTGAATTTAAATTTATTAACATAGCCCCAATAATTTCGATCGTTAGCACCAAACGTGTTTGCATTATTAATGAGATTTTTATTTTAATTCTAAATATTCAAATACAAATGTTCGCGCGCGCGCGTGTGTGTGTGTGTGTGTGTGTGTGTGTGAGATCATTCTTATTTTGCTATCGTTTGTAGTCAATCAAAAATTGTCCGCAGTGGAAATTTTATTTATTATTTTTTGTCTGAGATTAAAATAATAATCATTTAATAATATTACTAAATAAATGTAGACTGGCGAAATGTATTATCGTTACTATTTTTGAAAGTAATCTGAATAATCTGATAAATATTTGAACATAATACAGTAACATTATTGATATATCTATTGTTTTAAAAATTAAAATACAAGTAAAAACGTTTGGTGCACTATTTAATATTACATATAATACCGCGTGTTATACCAATTGATGTTATTATTTCATCATTTATTGGGAATTATATACAAGACAACATGTTTTACGATTGGTTGCAATTTCACAGGACGTTCGTATTACCAATAACCACGAAGAAACAAGTTTGCGGTATTCATGTTCTCACATTGGTATACATTACACCGCACTCGGAATTATCACGAAACTCCGGACGTGCTTTGCACGATCACGCGCGATACTTCACGAAAAGTCAAGTTTACATAGTGAAGGGTCAATGGATACTTCTGATGATCAAAGTTATAGAGAAACAAATAAGATACAATAAATTTAATTAATATATTCCGCTTATATATTTTTTGTCCATTTAAAAAAAAAATAACTTTTATACGGAAAGAACAATTTTTGGCTCTAGTATTTAAATATTTAACTGCCTACAAATCTGAAAATAATTTTGTTGAATTATCAAAAATAATTAAATATAAAACGATTAAGTGTTGATGACAACCTGCAAAAAGTGTTAACGTTTTAGCAATCAGTTTGAGCCACATAATTATTTTGATGGTCCAAATATAATTATTTTCAGAAATAAATTTTTCAGTACTTCAACAAAACATTCTTCCCATATATATCTCAATTAAATAATTTATTAAACCATTTTATTCTCTGACACACCGAATCGAAGACTTCGATAAAATAACTGGATAATTTCATTATTGGCAAAATGACTAAAGAATTTTAATTAATGATCGTTACAAAACGCGTAATGTTCAGTGAAAAATAAATGAATTTTAAAATTTGTATTTCGCGCATCTCTGAAATTTTGTGCAGCAGATAGTTTCTGTGACTACCGAAAACTTGCACTTCCAGTGCATGGAAGCACCTCAGTGCCTCACGTCGAGGCCTTCAGCCTCGTATAAACGTAAGAGAAGTTTTCGACATACCTCAGAACCGAGACTCCAAGTGGCTGCGATCGTGTTGCACTGGAATGTGGGTTTATCAGGAACATAACAGACACCCCCGGTAGTTTCGGCCGCGGATTCCAATTCAGCTTGATCTCCGCGGCACTCGTACAGGGTCATGTGGTGAAGGTATTCGTGGCTTCCCGGCTGAATAACTGGTTCGTACTGAAATATACAACAGGCGTACAAGCTCGTAACGAGGATTAATGTCGAGCGCATTTCGGTCGTACTGGTTCGTAACGTGTTCATAACTCAAGAACAACGTATACCTTGACACTTTTATCGCAATAGAATCGACGCTGAAATTGATTGAAGAAGCCGCGAGCTTCAAGTGGAGATTGTCTCGTTTATTCGTATAACTTAATCCCGTGAATGGAAAAAAATTGCAAGATTCTTTATTTCTTTCAAAGTTGTCATGTCGCATTATTTTACGGGCAATTAATTCGATTAATGACTAACGGCGTGTACTCGCCGTTTCGATTTAAAACAAAGCGAATGTCAATGAATTGAATGGATAATGGGATATCAGCAGTAACAGAAAAAGGAAGACACTTCGCACTTTAATAAGCGTCGATTCTAACAGTTTGGGGAAAGCTGTTTGAGCACAGAAGTTTGGCAAAGAGCAGTCTCCGACGCAAGTCGATACGGTATTTCTCGCTCATCGGGGAAACAAGCTGTTTCGGCTCTCGTTTACCTCTCAATAGGAGTAACAAATTAAGGTGCCCACTGATACCACGGTTAACAGCAGTTCACTCGACTGTTAACCTCAGAATACCTTGCTTCGTCAATAAAAGTTCCATAAAATGCGGGTGTCCGCGTTTTAAGCGCTTAAGTTATCAAAGCAATCGAAACGCTAATCGCCTCTCCTCGCTCCCTTCCACCCTCCTGTCGCTATACCCGTGATAGGAACACAGAGCAATCGCATCGCATAGTTGGGTCACGTCCGATCGAGTTCGAGATTCAGGTGTCGACCGAAGCTAGATAGGGCGAACTATATCAGCCAGTCGAGCCAACACCCTATTCGGAAATACCGGTGCGGATATAAACATCAGCGAGAGCTGAAATACGATAAGATAGAAACGAGAATACAGGACTGAGTAATAAGAAATAGAATACAATAGTAATAAAAATACAAATATTCCGACAATATTAAGTAAAAATGTATTTCAAGATCGCAAGTAATCGTACACGGGGAAAAAAAGATCAGCTAAAAATGAGGTGTGCCAGCTAAATTCAGTATAGACATCTAACGTCGTGCGAGGTCTAATTTTCATTAACTGTGAGATCTAAATATTATCATTTGTAATAGACAAGCATTTTGCTATTATGTCGATGTATTGCAGCAAACGTTTTCTGTGTAGCAGACAATTTGGTGGCAAGTACAGTTTCAGCAAACCATATTTAGCTGTGGTAGAGACAATTTTCTTTTACACGGTGACAACATCACTGTGATAACTAATTTCATATTGCTAAATAAATTGAGTGTAACAGGCAAGCATATTTTGCTATCACGTCTTCATATTAGCTACAGCAGCAAATCCTTTGTATGTATCAGTAAATTTTATAGTCATAGTAACTAATTTTAGCTAATCAGAATTAGCTGTGATCAGAAACATTTTTTTTTCCGTGTGCTTTGCTTGAATTCACTGCAAATCCAAGTGTGTAAAATTAACTTCAATATCTGTGTTATTTTCCGTATAAAAATTATACACTATATTGCACGTTTAATCAATATTTGATTGAATATAGTGTGTTATTTTTACATGGAAAAACTAATCACACACTTACATCGAAGTCACTTTTCATATACTTAAAATGCAAGAAATTGTGAAATTCACACAGCCTTTATTAAGCACTTAAGATCCGTCTTTAACGAATATATTTTTCTTCATTTGTGTAAAAATATAAAAGTAAAATATAGAGAAGGAATTTTGTAAATTAGCTAACACAATGATGATCATCTATCATTTACTTATTCTAATTTTCCGATATAATTACAGGACGTTATATAATAACTGAATAAAATTAGAATAGAATATATATTGTAACTAGGTGAGATTTTATTGAGTTATCACATATGCTTTGTCAGAGAGGAAGAATATAACTCGAGAAACATTAAACATGAATACATGCGGAAATATCTTGTTCAAATTATCCGCTAACATAAAATTCACGCTGAATAGAAAGTCTAGTAAAAATAGGCGAGTACATAAATTCTAGAATTTATAGAAAAGAGATAACATTTACTCGATTTTTCATATGTACATATAACTTCAAATATTACGGTACCTTTTTTAATCAATCAATCTTCTTCGGTTTAAAACCAATTTCTCCCGAATATGGGCAGAAGTAAATTTTCATATCCATCGATCTATACTCTATTTGTACAATGTCTATTAACGTACAAGGGTAAACGTATTATTTGGGACATTCTGTGATTCATTTTAGAAGACAATAAAAATAAACAACTTTGAAGTATTATAATATCTAACATATAAAAATATAATAAAGTCGGTAATAACAGGATTTCCATTCACTGTAGTTTTGATTGCATAAACAGTATATATAGCAATAGATTGGATAACATTAACGTAACAGATTCCGTTGACGATAAAATATCGCGTTGAATTCGCGAAAGCGTAGATATGCAAACTTTTACTGCCTGCTTTGCGCTTTACTGCCAGTCCAACTTCGATTTTTAACACGCGATTTGGAGAATCGTGCGCGTCTCTCTGCATCAAAATGAAACTTTATACTAACGTGAATCGATACCCGGCAGTAATACAAGGTTTATGACCGCATGCTTTGTCACTGTCGCATTTATCGATGACATCTCGTGCGTCGATCTGTCATCGTTGGTAGTGAAAACCGGCGGCCGGAACGGCGAAATGATCTCGCCTTCCGCATTGATCCTGCCATCGTACAGATCCGCCCATTCGTTCATTTATGATGAAGTTTCATAGCCGAATTGATCGATCGATTTCGACTTGCATTCGGCACGCAAATCGAAAATCTTTTTCTAATCAAGCGAGCAATAAGCACGCGAGTATCTTAGAATTCTTTTTATGTTTGCCATAAAAAAGTAATTGTACATATTTTAAATACATGTATATAACTATAAGTATAATAAAAATTCTTGGAGCAATCAAAATGTATTCTCGATTAGGATACAAGAAAAAAACTAAATGTATCACACAAAAAGACAAAAATATAAAATAATTTAATGTTTTTAAAATTTTATATAATATCAAGATTATTATTTAAGAGACTACCAAAAGAGAGATGCGAGATTGTGAATTAAAACAATTGTTTTTAATAGTACTTTCTAGTAGTACATCGGAATATTTCTAAAAAAAATAAACCATTGACTATGATTAAACACTCGGTACAAACACACTGTAACTTCTAGATTATCATTTTGCGCGGCATATTTATCGGGCGGCTACCTGAAGATGTTGCATCTTCAGACGCGAAAACACGCGAGGCAGAAGATAACTCCCGTATAGGAAGGTGAGGGTGAGACGGGAAAGAGATGGGGGGGGGGGCGAGTCGGTAAACTCGACGAGCAGTTTCTTCGGCATTACAAGAGCATCCACCTTCGCTTTAATCAAGTCGGAGAGCGGCGGGCGCGCGCGAGCTACCGTAAACGGGTTATATACCTGGAGGAACTCACCTTCACGACGTGGTGTTTCTGATTAATGCTCGGCATCCTCAGGACACGGCACCAGAGCAGCGTATCTTGCCCCATGGGTAAACGAACCTGCACAGCAATTCGAATGGTACTTCGTTAAGCGAGTATAATTCCATGAGAAACTAACGGATAGAGCCGCTACATTGGGACCATTGATACTTCGTATCAGCATCGATGTCACGGAGAAGTATCAATGTACCACTTTATCAGCAGGACAATTTGATTTTGATATATACGCAACTGTATATATACTAGATATATATATATATTTTTTTTGAAACAATTAAACTGTAAAGTATAATATTCAAATCGCTCGTTTTTTTTTTGCAAAGCAAACACACAAAGAAACGGTCTATATTCGAACAAAACAAAGTTAATAATATTGTATCAATTTATTATAGGAAAAGTAAATAGAATGAATAAACGTTTCGGAACATACAGGTCTTTTATCAGCAATTATTCAATGATAAATTGATCGATATCAAATAATTAATATTACGTTTATAATAGTTGATTAGTTCGTTGCAAGGGAACATTTTAAATGGTTGTAAACATACTGAATAAGTAATTTGTTCTTCAGCCTTGAAATCCTGCTTTTTAATGTGAGTGTAGAGATGACAATGATGACATTTTTTTAAAATAATGTCCGTCAATTTTCAGTGTCCAAGAATAAATTGAAATTGAAGTGAGGATGCATTACCTATATAGTAAAATATAAAAAGTATAAGCAAAGTTGGAGAAATACGCAGATATTATATAGTACGCACTTATATTTCTAGCTTCAAATGATCCTTTCAAAAATTAGAATTTCCACTATAAATTTTCCAACCTAAGTTTTAATAACAAAATCGCTGTAAAATTTTAAATTAAGAGTAAACATAAAAACAAAATAAAAATATTATTGTTACAAAATGTGTGTTATTTAAATGTATAAAATTTAAATGATATTTTATATATGGTCATTACCAGATATAATCAAAGCGTAAAACATCAAACAGATTATTGGAAAAATACATTTATGCCATAAATATTTATTCTATCGGATCATAATTTCATTATTTCGAAAATATTACATTTCGTCTCTCTCTTTGAAAAGTAATCGTCACTTAATAAATCCTTAATAAAAGAACGTCTATTGGGATGAATAGTAAGAAGTATAAAAGGGGAAAATTCGAGAGACTTATAGCTACTTGATGCATACGTCAGGTTAATGGTTTGTTACAACGGAGTAAGAGCAGTTAAACGCAAATATATACGAGAAATTCATTACCATATTTTCCGACGCCGCGTGCGACTTACGTAACAAGGTTGCAAGTTGCTTTTGTGATATACGAGCCCATTTCGCCCTGTCTCAAAGCGGCGCCTTCCACGCCACGCGACTATTTTGCACAGTTCTCATGCACGGCCGGTTGTATTGTGCACGAACGTGTTGCGAGTTTTTCGGCACGTATAACAGAATAAGAACTGCATGTACCGGCGTTAGTTGCGTTACTTGTTTTACGTGTTTCGCTCGATGTACACAGGCTGTATTGTTACGTGCGAACACATATTGTTCAAAATGGTACTTCGCAATATTGTAGACACCGCTTAGCTATATCCGGCTGGCATTGTACACCGATGTACCTCGATTATTTCGACATGTAGAGTAGAAGATTTATAAATGGTGAGATGAAAAATATTTTGTTTATAAAAATTTCTCCTCGGCGCAAGTCGAATATACGTAGGTTTCATGGAATACGATGTAGCAACTTGCTTGCGCCATTTTTCAGATTCTGCGATATTCTACCGTTTGTTAGAGAGAGAGAGAGAGAGAGAAAGAGAGAGAGAGAGAGAGAGAGAGAGAGAGAGAGAGCCATTGTTTAATTAATTTTTATTTCTCACTATACATTTGCGAATATTATTTCTGTTATAAATTTTTGGTGATACATGTTGAATTTATTTTAGTTTAGAATTAAAATATATGTCCGCTTAACTTAACTGAAAAAAACTTACTAAATCCTAATTTCTTTGAATAGTATACAAGCAAACGTTAAAATTATTTAGTACTTTATTCGGTGTACTTATTTTACTTGTTTGTCAATGATAGGTATAACCATGATACCCTTATTACAACTAATTATACAAGTTGTACGGTTTTGCAACTGATTTGGTTAATTATACGCTTCTCGCTTCGCGACTAGGATAAGAATTATATATACCAGTGTTAGTTGTGCTGCTTGTCTTGTATGTATCTCCTATCTACAAGTCAGATTCTACCGAATTACTCACGGAGTACGAGATTTTGCGGATCAATGGAACCACGCTCGGTGTTACCGTGTATCTCGGTAAATACGGAGAGTATTTCCCCCCAAAGGGGAGTATAGGGAAAGGCTGGGTGCTGGTAGATCGTTTCAAACTGTTCGCCGCGGGGCGTATGGACGACCGTACACCGTCCGAGAAAATTACAATTCTCTTTTTCGCGCATCTCTCCCTCTTCCGATGAGCGACGATCGACTCCTGGCCCTAAGCGCTCCAACCACGTCGGCGGATTCTCCCACGCGCTTATGCGAAATTATCGATGTCGAGATTACCGGGAAGGACGAGCGCGTTTATTGTTTTGCGGTCGAGCACGTTGACTGACGGCCCGAGGCGACGGAGAAATTTTTAGGGGCCACGCAAACGCATTTCCGATTTCTACGCCGACGGGCGTCGAACTGTCTCCGTCATTTCGAAATGATCTTTCTTCGTTGACATTCACAAAGTGACGTAAAGTGTTCGAAAATAAAATACAGAAACTTCCACGAGTCAATCTATAATTAAATAAGAAGAAAATCCTATATTCAACTGAGAGAAAAGATTTTGTTAATTTAACAAGCCATCAGTATTTTTAACGAGCGACCTATAAATATGTGACAAATTGGTTTTGTCTTGGCTGTGATTACTGCTAGTCTGCTATATATATACACAAAACAACCAATTATTAGTAACAGAAGTAAATTATATAGAATTTAACCTATCTTTTGGATCGACTTTAGGCTCGTTTACATAGAAATCGTAGATGATCTTGAAGTCTTAAATCGTAGGAAACTGATCAATCACAGTCAAATATAGGGAGAATACTTAAAACTATAATTGATCAATTTTTTACAATTTAAGACTCTACAACTTCTATATATATGAGTATCTTATTTGCAAGCGATACTACTTGATTATTTGTTACATTGACAAATGAGAAATAATTAATTTGCAATAGTAACTAATCGATTTTTTTAACAAATATCACATTTGTTTTCCCTTGATTTGTTCCTATAACAAAATTATTTCTCTCAGTGTTCGGTTAAAATAGAACAAGTCACAATAATGTCAAAGTGACATTAAACGAATGGGAAATAATTGGAAAATGACTTTTGAAAAATGATTAATGATCATTTTACAGTCATTTGGAGATTATTTTGATATATCATAATGACTCGTGATTTCTGCTTGGGGCGGATCTGCTTAAATATTTCTGTTGGAATTTATATACATATCTAATTCTGCAAACCGTGCGTCGAAATTTTTTTGAAACACAATCATGAGTAATAAAAATTGACAAGCAATTTAATAATTTTATATGCACGTCTTTATAAGAATATTAATAATCTAATGTTAATAATCTTAAATCTGCCAATAATTTATTGCGATGTCAATAATAAAATAACTGCGGTAATCACGTGCATGTTTGATTTTCAATTCTAAATTTGTTAAAATAAATTCAACATGTTTCATCAAAAAGTTATAACGGAAACACGACGGTATTCGCAATATACATCGAGAATATAAAAATTAACGAACCGGTAACAAAATCCTTCTAATAAACAGTAGAATTTTAAGAGTGGCGCAATGTAAATTCATTTCTCATCAGTCTCGTCTTCTTCTGTGCCTATTCTTCTATTCGTATTCATCGCGGCGCGATACAAAAGTTACTCGACCGTTCGATAACTTTTGCGTACTAAGTTAAGAAAATCTCGCGATATGCGAAAAAGGAATGCAGGTCGAAATATAGAAATATAACGCCAGTGATATTCTAACAACATCAATGCCAAAACATATCAATAATTTAAAAAAGTTAAAAAATGTCTTAGATATTTCAGTATTTTGACACTAAAATTGAAAATGGGATAAATAATCATAATTAAATAATTTTGAAGAAAAGTTTCGAGTGAATGAGCACTTGAAATACTTTACGTCCCATTGGCATTTTATCTATTTTTTTCTATAACCTAGAAAATATTCGCAATTCATAAGCATTGTATTTAAATATATTTAAAATACGAAATAATTCCCCTGTAATTAATATATATAATACGTTTCTTTTAGTTACTTTAGTTGTCTTTACATTGTTTGCAGCTAAAGTAAAAGAAACATATGCTGTTCCTTGTTCCAAGGAAAGAAAACGAAAAGTAACGTAGCACAAATGTAGCTAAAAAGTACAGACCTGTTATCTCGATTATTCCACTACAGCGATTGTAACGAAGTCTCGGTAACGCGAACGGGCACAAAAATCTCGCGAAAAATGGCGAAATTCGACAAACTGGAAATGTATTTACGAGCGAATACATTTCGTGCTAGGCGCTTGCTTGTCTCAAACGATATTACATGGTCAACATTTCCGGGTCGTTTATCAGCACGTCCAGCGAATGATCTTGCACTTTTTCGCGGACCAACGAGCGTAATACGCAAGGGTGGCCCGATTCCGGTCTCGATATAAACTATAAACAGCGCCGGGGCAGACGGTGGAATTAGCATTGTCCGATTCTCGGTGATAGCGCCGACCTCGTAATCTACGACCCGGCGACGCTAATGAACGAATAGTTTTTGCCGGATGTGACCCGGTTAAGATTTATGTCGTCATAAATTCGGCATACAATGCCTTCTCTCTTTCTCCATCTCCATCTCTCTCTCTCTCTCTCTCTCTCTCTCTCTCTCCCCTCTCTCTCTCTTTCTCTCTCAGCTGCGTGATAAAAATCCAGTCGCGCGCGCACCCAGCTAAATGCATTCGAACATTCATTTCACGCACGCGACGTACATACGCACGCACGACCTGTACACGTGTCGACGAATGACGGAAACAAAACCGTATGACGAGAGAGAGCTTTGAAAAAGCTTGTTCGCGTCTCGGATAAACGAATGATTCGCCGCGCGTCTCTACAAACATTAAAACGCTGATAGTGCGAAACCAATTTCTCTCCCTGTTTTGTACGTGAATATTTTTAACTTTCTCTCTGTGTAGATTTGCGAAATGATCGATATTTCTTTACAATCTTCAAAGCTTAAAGATTCATCAGATGTACAGTAAAAAAGCGATCGGAATTGGAAATTTATACTTTTTGTATAAAATGAATTTTTGTTTAATAAGATCAATATTTATAGTTAACAATACACGTTTATAGCTTAAATGAAAATTTTCTCACTTTATTTTAATTATTTTTTATAAAACATCAGCTTCTTATTAAAATAATTTTTTACTCGGGTTCTAAATTTCCGTCACGAACTTTTTGTATTACTTTGAAATTATACAGTAAAAAAATCTATAATTTTTTTCATAATTTTTTTTTTATTTTCTTATAAAATACTTGTAATAGTCTTGAAGGAATCACAAGTGTTGAATGTTACCAATTATTAGTTTTTAACATTTCAAGAATGCGAAGAGAGAGAGAGAGAGAGAGAGAGAGAGAGAGAGAGAGTCCACGGAATCTTTTTACTTTCATTACAAGTTTTCAGAAAACTTCAGTACGAAGCTAGAGATTCTTGATTTAAAATTAATGTTGAGTTAATAATGAGTTACAATGCTGACGATGATTCTTCAGCGAAGGCTGAATAAAGTAACTTTAGTTATCTTAAATACTTAAATGAAACCGGCTTGAATCTGCCCTCCGCACAAATCGAGTCCAATATCACAACGCCGATGGCAGATCCACTTTCGTGAACTCTAATTAAAACTCTTTAATCGTCTTTGTTCGCACTCGCGAATTTCTCCGCGGTCGGGATGAATATTAACTTTGTTCTTGTTTCTTGTCACGTGCCGTCGTAATAACGCAAATCATAATAAATGCAATGTGCACCAACTGCTGTCTCTTTCTCTCATCTCTTTCCTTCTCTTTTAATTACATCTGAAGTAAAACGAAATATTTCCTTCCGTTAGTTAATTTCATTCATTAAGCATTTATCTTGGCAGAATTTCTGGATCATATTCGTCGTATCGTAAAGTGATTTTCATCTTACAGGACATCTTGCGAATATAAGGATTTCAATGTTAATTAAAAATAGAGCAACTCACCTGCTTGTTCAGAATGTCCCAGATTTTCAAAGGAGGATCCGTTTCCTGATTACGCGAACTTCGTCTGGGCTGTGCGTCTCTTTGCACCAGATATAACGGTCTCGATCCTCGCACTGCCCCGTGATCAGGTAAAATACCGGCCGCTGATACCGGCTCCTCGACGTGATATTGCCACACCACTTGCATCGTGTCGTTCTGAAACATAAAAGAAGATCCAAAGTCAAAACGAGTGTCTCGTTCTCCGCTCTTCCGCTTTTTGCCGCCGAAAAATATCGATAGAGGATAGGGGCTACAAAGGCCTGTGGCTTTGTACCCAGATCGCTATAAAAACTGCTGCTTCTCGGAAAGAGTTGCCTCATATACGACGCGAATAAACGTCCTCTGCTGAAGATAGCGCGCTTCGCTGCGCCTTTTAATCAAACCTTTTGTAAAATTTACGATCAAAAATTGCACCACTGGCAAACCATTGTAAGCCATTTTTATAAGCTTCAGAAAAATAAAAGAGGGAAACACATTCATTTTTATTACTAATGTAATTTCGATCACACTTCTTTTATAGAGCAAGAGATGTACATCAAGAGAAAAATGTCAAAGTATTGCGAAGCAAATGTTACTTGCGACGTTTTCTTCGATATTTATTCGTTACGAAGAAAATTTGATAACGAAATATACGTGATAACGAAATATACATTCCTGTAAAATATATTTCATTAATTGTAAAAATAGATTACTTATTTGCTAGGGCGAAATAAAATTTCATTTCGTTTAAACAAAAATCCATTTCAGTGACGTAAATATATTTCTCACAAATAAATTTTTAAGCATCTTTTTCTCGGTATATCTTCATGATTGAGTATAAATCGAAATATATATTTCATATGTGTGTGAATTAATGCAAAGTGACGATGCGAAGCATTTTTCTCGTCTCGTATGACTTTTAATAATTCCGCTGTTAAACCCCGGACTCGATTATATTTACGACCACCCAGGGTGGCTTAAGCCTTTCGGCACCCCCTAAGTTCGCGACGGGGTCGATTGCTCTTGGCGCGCGCCAATCATCTGCGGTCGCGCTGCGGGCATACGCGATTCACCCCCCGAGAAGAAAGGCGGCCATCGAGGGTGGTCGGGTCATATACCAAATACAAGCTGCAATGTCCCATCGTCCGCCTGTCGCGGTTGCCCGCGAAACGTACACGTGTCCAACCGCCAAACTTGGGGTCGCTTTTACACAAGCAAGCCACTTACACGTTGCGGGACAATCGCGCCTGATTGGGGACTGACCATACGCGGGCTCGTTAACCGATCCGTTCCAAAAAAAAAAAAAAAAATATGTCACTCATTGACGCGAGTGGTAGGAATAAAAATGAGAAGCACGCAGTTATTGTCAGCCGAAATTTGCAAGTTTGTAATCAAGGCAATTTCTGTATCGACGTTGACGTTTTCAAGTGATGGCAGACTCAATCTTCTTTAATTCTTAATCGATTGATTTTGCTCAATTTATTATAATGAGATAAAACATAAACTGGAGCAGCAACCTCTTTTAAAGGTTATTTTCAGAAAGAAGTAATATCTTGGCAAATTTCATAATGCTTATTTCGCTTGCATAAAATGGAAAATATGATTTTATATTTGCAGCTATGACTTGGCGCCGGCGGACCGCAAAAAATTCACAAATGGACCATAGATTGCGCATGACTGAACTATAAATATATCGAGACACACACCGATAGACGGATAAAATGAGAAATTGAGAGATCTTTCATCGAAGATGTGAAAAATCAACATTTTTTTAAGTTTAAGCTTTAGTTTTTTTTTTAGGATAGTATGTCATAATATTCATAATATGTACATAGATAAGATAAATGTATCAGTTGGAAAAATCATAAGAATCTTAAATATTAAACTTTTGACACGTACGACTCTAAATAAGTTCATCTTATTTTAATTTTTATAAATGACAATTTCATTTATAAAATTGTATATATCATTAAAAGCTTAATATTTAAATTGTTTGTCATTTTATCTAATAATATTAGGTCATTGATACAATTACGTTATAAATTCATATATATTCACACATTTTTATCTTTATGTAACCTTCATATATAAAATTTGTTCGTACTCAATTAATAAAATTAAATTAAATTCAATAGAGAACTGAATATTTTTTAATAATTTTTTTTTATATTAAATGTAATTTTTATCTATTATAATTAAAAGAAATAGGAAAAAAATAAATAATTATTATTATTAATAAAATAATAGATATTGTAAAAACGCATATGCTTAAACATTTGTTGCAATAATTTGCCTAAATCACTTTGAAACATTGGCTCAAAAATATTAAAGCGGGTACCACGGGGGAATATTCGCATCCATCATGTTCTCGATCGTTATCGACCCCTGTCTGCCGCCATTAACGTCGGAGACCCAGATTAAGAACGTTACTTCACCACTCCAGACACGTCTCGGCGTGAAGCAAAAAATCGTCAGTGGAATCACAGAAGTCTCGCAATCGGCGACGTACAGATTTGCAAACTGCTCACGTGTTACCCATTCACGTTCCTCGATAATCGCCGAGCCCCACGTCGTGTCTACCCCTTCCTCTTTAAAGAGGCGAAACCCACGTCCGTTAACTTCGCCGACGTATAATCATCGGCGCACCTACGTTTGTTTCCGAATTGCTTGAGACAATCGGGCGCCATTCTCGTGAGGAAGTGAGGAGATAGAACACGACGTGGCGACCCAGATCTGACAGATCGAAAGATTTCCGAAGCCAAGATGGAAGGTCGATCGAAGGAAATGGGCATCGCACTGAAAGGAATGAAGTGGGAATCACGCGATTCGCCAACGATCGATTTCGGAGACGCCCTTCGACTAGTTACGCACTCTCGTTGTCCTCTCTTCGATCAATCGCATTGCAGTTTCTTTTCAGAAGGACATTACGTTCCAGCGTGTCTCAAGAGTAATGAATTTTAATACCAAAGGCAAGCTATTCGGAGCTATTAGTAAATAACGTTACATTATTCTCTAATGAATTTTAAACAAACTTTGCCCTTTGAAAGAATTTCAATTTATCCGGCTTGTTTATCCGGGTGCACATTATAGATAATTAAATGGCTGAAAAAAAGCAATTATGAAATTTTCATGACAACGCAAAAATTCATTCTGATCACAAAATCCATAATTTGAGGAAAGCGCGACTGAATATTATATAGGTTTTTTGCTTAATATTTTAAATACAAGCTAAATTAAACCTCTCTCATAACATTAACGACTCTTATTGCTTTTTTCCCCCTGACTTCAAAAGAGGTCCCTATCTAGAGACGATAATAAATGCATCTTTTCTGCTCTTTCTTTCTGTTTCTGTGTTTTCTTCGTACATAAAGTTTGTAATTAATTCGAAGAGTTCTGATATCTCATATTTCATCGTGACAGTTCCGACATAATTTCACATTTCATCCTCCATAACGTTGAATACCACGATTCATGATTACCTAACTATTTTTTATTTTATCTTTTTTAGGTTCATTCTCCGAATCTCTTCATTTGCCTTAACCAACTTATCCCTCTAATTTAATTTTTAACTCCATCTTGTAATCGTTCTACTTTATCTTGTGATCATTTGAAATATTTTAATTGTTACGCATTTATATTATTACACAATGCATTTTCGATTAAACGACTCACAAAGGGTTTTATGTTATAGCATAATAGATATCCTCTCTTTTATCTTCTATTTCGTTACATTCTTATGCAGGAGTTTCCCGGAAAATAGTACCTTGTGAGTCTCGTTGATCGTAGAGTTCAAAGAACGCGATGCTATTGTGAGATTCGAGTGCGCTGTTCGCGATACGAGTAAGCCACGTGCTCGATCTCAGAAATCCTGATTTAAAAGATCCACCTAACCCGCTGCATCCTTAAGTAGATTGGCAAGAGGAAGAACGATGTAGAAAGAAGATTCTTTCGGAAGCAGGAAACGCTATCGACATTTGTAAGGATCATTAAACGGAGGATATGATCCATGGAAAACATAACTATGCGTTAATTATCACGAGGATGCTTATTAGAGCTGCTCGTTAAACACAAGAAATTGCGGCGTAATGAAGAAAAGGTGTGTTGTAGTGAAAATTATAGTGCAGAAAATTATTATATTTAAAAATCGCTTCCAAATGTGTGGAGAGGAAATATTACAAAAATTTTTTAATGTTTCAAATAATATTTTAACAGAATTCTTTAATAATTATATCAAGCAGCATCCTCATTAATTTATAGTAAAAGAAAATAATAATATTACAAAAAGTTAAAAAGATTGCTTGATAATATAACAAAAGTCTTTAATAATTATCAGCAAGCAGCATTCTTACTAATTCATATATACATATATCTCATAATATTAACAAATTTATATTTTTTAATAACAATACAAATAGTATAGATCGAATACGATAAGAAAAATGCTCTCTAAAGAAACTAAGCACATATGTTAAATTTATTTAATTTATGTTACTTCTCTTCCACGTATTATAATAATTGTATATACTGCAATATTTCCGTAAAAAAGTATCTCTGCTAACGTATACAGAGTACGATATAAAAGAAAGAATCGTGTTTGAAAGATAGGCTAGACAACTTTGCGGAACAAGATGTAAGCAAGAAGACAAACGGAACGGATTTGAGATTCGAAGACATTCTCTACTAACTCAAGCGACGTTTCTTTCGCGGGACAACTTTGTTGTTCGTTGTTCCCGCAAGCCGTAAATCTCTTCCACTTATTCGTTTTGCACACCAACGTCCTTCCAACGTCTGCCTACGTTAGGAACAATCGTAGTTCGCAATTATCCGTTGCAATAGTCGTTGGGTCAAAGGAGAGAAGGGAGGCAGAAGATCCCATTTCGCAAGTTAAAGATGTCAGTCGCGATGTGAGCAAATGGCGCGTGAGTTCCCTTGGAAACTCTGGCATAAAAGATTTGGGCCACGTGCTCTGTGGAATTCCAAAGTTGAATACGAAGAGAGAGAGAGAGAGAGGGGGGAGGGGGAGAGAGAGAGAGAAAGAGGGCGAGAAGGGGATAGATCGAAGGGAGCATGGTACTATAATAACGCCTAATAGAGTTCCCCTATTACGCGAAGCGAGTAAGGTTATTGTTGTTGCGAACTTCGTTTTTAGACCCCGGAAACGATTTCGATCATAACGTTAAAACAACGTTTTCCGAATAACAGTAAATTGAAGAATATTATCTTACGGATAATTCAATTTGCGCACCTGACAATTATCCAACTAGAAGTCTCCGATAATGAAATGTAATTATCTTCATCTAATTTATAATAGTAATCACAAATCCGTTAGAATGGCTCGAGGTCGATGTCCTCTTAGATTCGAAATCTAAGGGTCAATGTAATATTGACGTTACTATAAAAGGGTTACAATAAAGGGATAACAAATAGGAATCATTCGGTCGAGCACGCGAACTATTCTCCGAAATTGAAAATCCACTTCTTTCCTCTCTTCGAAACTTCCCACCCCTGTTCTTCCTCCTCGGTATTACGCCAGAAATCGTATCTCACAGCTAACGTCGCGCGGCAGTCGTTGAATTTAAGGGGCGTACCCCAATTTCGAGGTTGAGAGATATCACTTACTATATGAGCAAATGACGCGCTCTTCCTTCTTCGGAAAACTCCGTTTTAGAAATTCGATAACGCTCCCCGCTTTTAAATCGTCACTTTAGCGGCGAGTTGATGAAAAAAAAGGTTCGATAAAGAAACGATCTTTATGGAATCATTAAAAATGATGTTACAAAATAAATTGATAATTAATATCACTTCTTTTCGCTCGTGTAACTTACAAACAATTAAATTAAACAAAAAACAGTATGTTTCGACTTTATTTAGTTCTGATTATTAGTTATGATCATAATGTGTTTTATTCTATCTGTTTTGTTAATCTAATTTGATATATGGGGTAATTATGTATTGATCAGGACTAAGTAAAGTCGAAACGTACCGTTAAAACTTATAATTGTGAATAAAATAAATATTACAAAGTTACACCTAATTATAGCTCGTTCAACTTGTAACCTGGGTTATTCCTATATTTGATTAAAAATGATATGTTTCATTAATGACATTAAACGTATCTAAAAGACGGTTTCGAATTTGGAAATTATCAAAATTAGAATTAATAATAAATTCAGGGTATATTTTCAATATCAGTATCACAATCTCAAGAATATAGTAATTTTGTAAATGAAGATCATTTATAAATAATATTTATAATTATTCGAGTATCTCAAAGTAAGTTCTATTAGCGTAAAGTATAATTTATTGATACGTAGATAATCGCAACAGATTTCAGCTAATTGAAAACGCAAACGAAATTTTCTCTCTTAGAGAACAACTCAAGAATCAATACCGATGACAATCGTTCCACTTTGACACGGTGGAAGCAACCGCGCTCTCTGCGAACTAACTTTCGAGCGTGTTGAAAATATCTTCCTTTGCGCAAAAAAAAAAAAAAAAAAGGGGGAGAAGCACGGTGAAACTTCATGGACAGCATGGACAGTTTGCTGAAAGAAGAACGAGACTCCTGATGTTCAGAATATAGACAAACCGATATCCGTGAGTAGCTTCTTTCGAAGGCAACGTTAATTGCTTGGAGTGCAAAAACGACGGCCAGTTATCGACGAATCAGTCCATGCGGCCGTCCTCGTTTTTCCCCACCTCCACCTCTGGCATCCGTCTTGTTCGCTTGTCGTCTTAGCCGAACGCGCGTTCGCAACCCCGATAGGGAAAACTAATATTGAACATTCCTAAGTAGAATGCAAAGGGTACGACGAAGGGGTGGCGATGAGGGCCACCATCATGCGGCCAGGGAGAGGGAGAAGCTCGAACTGGAAAGTTTTAAAAAGCAATTAAGGGCTTCAAACTCCCAACACACTCGCTTCTCGCCTGCCTACAACCCCGTTCATGCCCGCTCAATCCCTTGTACCCCTCTCCTTTCTCACTCTATTCGTCATCGGTCTCTTCCCCGTTTCGTACCCTCATCATCCGTGGCGGACATTCGAGGGCTCGTTGCTATCAGCTAGAATTAAATTATTTCGTTATCCTTAAGGGAGTTAGTATATTTTTTAGAAGGGTGTAAGTAAATAGCATATTCTATTAATCACATAATTTAGAAATATCATAGACCGTGGGAAAAAGTATTATGTAGACTTATACAATGCTCAGCAAAATACAATAGCTACTTCCATTTGCTATTTAATCGGATTTATTAATTTAATAAATCGAAGTACATATTTACACGTCGTATATTTCAAATAATCGTAATCACCTTTTTTACAAATCGAACGTGAGATATTTCATAATGATCATTAATATTTTCTAAACAAGATATCAAGGAATTAAAATTGAAGATGAAGATTACATTCTCAAACGCTAAGGAAACTACTGAATATTTCACGGAATTTGTCCATTTGTTACAAATGTTTAAACGTGTGTATCATAAATAAGTATGGTTTGCCATAAAGTAGATAGGAGTTTGCTCGCCACCTGGGAACGACGGAGGTGCCGAATCGATAATCTCAGTCTCGCGAGATCCAGCTAGGGTATCTCGAATTCAAGTACTCCCGCGAGCGTGAGCGCAATTTGCAATAAAGCAATACGCGGGCTTCTACATATTTATCACCGTGAAACGTAAGGAGAAATCGATAATAGTGCGGCGAATACCGATCTGGTCGACGCGACGGGATCGAATCGGTTCTTTTACAGTCGACAGTCTCCATTTATCGTAACGAAAACGTACGTAAATCGATAAATCTTGCCGGGATCTTTAGCACAACTGCACACGGTGTTAAAAATTTTATGGAAACATTAAATTAAAAAAAATTCAATGCTCGAATATCGATAATTGTTTCACGAATGAATTTAAAGCCAAAGAATTTTGTAAATTTCAAGAGAGTGTAACAATATCTTTTATTTTATATACTTTCAAGTAGCATCTATTAACCCTTTCTATTTTTCATTAGAATTTCTTACAGTTGACGTAAAATGAAATGCATAAATTAACGTTATAAAATCATTATATTATTATATCATTATATTTTTTACTTTGTGAAGTTCGCCCAGATATATCACAACAACATAAACGGCCATTGTCGTCTCTCACTCGCCACTCGAGTTGCTGCCATCAAAACCAAGTGGGCGACTGAGAGTCGCCATTCAAGTGCAAAGGATTAATTTCGTAAAAATTTCACTTTAAATGCAGTGAATGATACGTGTATGAAGTGCTGAAAGTATCCAAAAGCTTACGACTTGACGATCGAATCTCTGTTTAAAAAAGAGATCGATATACATTCGTTGAAGGTTAAGCGACTGGAAGGAACGGTGAGGAAATTGGAACACCCTGTGTACGGGATCGCGTATGTATCTGCCTCGGCTGGAATACGATATATACGATGTACGTGGTGCAATCATTCGTAACGCCAGTGCCATTGAAAGTGTCGCAGGCCCGGTTACAGGCAGCCCAGCGCACCTACGTCGATTAGATTCAAATACGTATCAGTGTTTCACGTGCACGCGAGAAGAATACTTTATGCGCATCGATTTTCCTCGCGGCGCGTGCAGCTCGAGCTTCGTATTCGCGTTTAAGCGCTAAACATGCCCGCTTATTTCTCTACGCGGATTAATGCGAAAATACGCGATTCTCATATGTCAAGGTAAAATGCGAGATTTAAAAAACAATTAGAATTAATACGAGATTTAAAAAAAAAAGCAATAGAATTAAATACTTCATCCTTGAATTTTATCAGTGTACCGTAGATATCATCATTGTATATATTCAAATGAAAACGCTTAAATCTTTTTTAATGTAACTGCAACTCTAAAAGTTTATAGAATGTAAAGGAAGAATTTAAATATTGATCATTCTGTATATTTTAAAACATCGTCGTAGCAAGATCCTTTTTAATAAATTCCATCTAATCTTCAGCTAGTTCTTTCTCAATAATGAAATCATAAAGTGAAAAGAAGTTTCTTTTCCGCTGCTGAAATACGATTGAATTAAGTCAACCGTGGCTTTTGATAAAATCGCGTCCATTTTCTTTAATTAGACAGGTGCGAGATATTCACGAGTCTCTGAGATAACTTCTACTTCATGTCGACTTACGAACTTCGAAGAATTCCAAATAGGGCCGCAGCGTAATGTCAAGTGCGAGTAAAATCGCTTTATCATGACGACGCAAAGCAATTCCTTTTCCTCGTTTCCACTCTGCGAAGTTCCTCCCTACGTCGGCTAGATAATTTTGGAATCGCGTGATTAAAGTTCTCACGATTAAAGTTCTCGCTCCGTTTGAATAATGACGCGAAAACGCGCGCACGTCAGTGAAGATACACAAGCTATCGGCGCTTGTTGTGTTAGTTTTCGTACTCGGCGCTGCACAGCCGGCGATAAAACGAACGCGATCTCACACGGATATCTAACTGCACAGATAAGACGGCACGATTCTCGCTCGTAGATGTATGCTACCCCGCATGTATCGTGCTGTACGTTTAATGAAGTTTAACGGAATTAAAGTCGGCGGCATTCTGGAGGGTAATACGCGTAAGATGAGCCTGCGCAGATCGATAATGACCTTTAAAGAGATAATGACCTTCAATGAATTGAACTTTAATATTACCTTTGTACGGATTAATTACTGATTAGTTTCTGACTTTATTTCTAGAGAAGATATCAGTCGTATTTGGATAAAATTTATTAGAAGTAAGAAATAGTCTTTGTGGTCCGCTTCTTACTAATTTTTTTCTTTTCATGGAAATTATCACAAATTAATTTACATGTAATAATAAATGTTTTAAAATATCTTTTATATATATCACATTATGTAGATCGACTGTATAAAATTGCGAATTACATACGCAAAAAGAATTATTTTGCTGAAAATATCTAAAAATTTAGGTAGATACAGCTGAAGATAATTTTGTTAGACCATCAAAATTACATAGGAAACTCAAACATGAAGAGCAACGCTGCAAACAGTGGCTTTCTAGTATTCTGCAGTTTGCGCGTCTTATATAATTATTTTGATAGCTCAACAAAATTATTTTCGAATCTGCATTTATATAGCTAAATTTTTAGGTACTTCAATATCCTACACCACATAGGGACGTGACTTTGAAAGATTTATTTCTGTCTCGAATTATTTAACCATTTATTCCTCACTGTAGTTGGAAGATTTGTGTTAAATTTAACAAATTTCATGTATCCTAAACGTCCATTCAAATTTTTGTGTTAATTAAACATAAGATAAATATATTAGAAAGTAACACAAATGTTATATCGAAAAAGGTGATATCGGCACAATTTTTGAGCAAATTGCATTTTTTTCCAGTAAAATTAAAATTTATGAAATGTTAAATTAACACATATTTTATTCATTCATCTTAGAATTTATATTAAAAAATATATTTCCATGTTATATATCTACTTATTCATAAATTGTGTTACTTTGACACTAAGAAATGTTGAATATTCAAATTAACACAAAATATTTAAATAACATATTACATAATCACATTATGTTAAATTAACACATTTGAATGTGTTAAAAATGCAACACAAAGTTTCGACAAGAACTTGAATAAACTGTTTCCAACACAAAACGTTTTTAAAGACATACTCATGCAGGTATTGCCGATTAATGCAATATTTTCATGAGATTAGCAGAGCGTGTTATTCTTTTAAAACTCACGAGGCGACTATCGAAACTTAATCACGTATACTAGCGAAAGCTTCGTCGAGGAGCATTGATTGGATACGCTTGTGTACTGCGCGTTGAAAAAGGATGGGCATCCCTAACAAGATTCTATCGCTTTGCTTGGTGTATCGTTGGTACTCTCTTCATCAACGTGAAGCCGATGAGCCAACATCGGCGAATACGTGGCCACCGGCGTACCTGAGCACATCCTCTGGTATGTACCCAGTCATTAACGGGTAAACTCAGTCTAAACTTCCCGGTGGATCCTGTCAAGGACCTCGAGCAATACTCACGAGCGTTGTTGCAACGTAACTAAGCGCGCGCCGAATTCGCCCGTCGATGCTGAACTTCGGTGCTCGATACGCGAAGATTAATGACGATCGCTTAAAGTTTCCGAATTAACGATCCACATATACATTTACTAGTCAAACGGGCTGAAAATATTTGCACTCAATCATTAGCAAATGTTATCGATTCTACGTATACATACGTACGGAGATTACAATTTGTTTACAGGTGCGGCGGTAAATCTGCCTGTAGACTTATGCTTATTTCATGAGGCAATTAACTGCCATTTTCATTTATTGGCTATTAATTAATGTTACGATTGTTTAATGAAATGACGGCTGAATAAAACATGTGTTTTGTTTCGCGTCTGCAGCATTAGTAATGTACACGTTCACTATGTTAACAGTTAAAGCGTTAATATCAACTTGCGAAACTAAAACATTAATCATTTTATACATAACTACGTAGTATATACTGAACGTATGTATACATACTGAACGTATGTATACATACTGAATTTCTATCTCCTGTCTCATGCACAATACGTGTAACGATGAAAAATTATTGCGAGATTTCACGTAGCGCTAATTTATGGTTACGATAATTAGAGAACGAGTTATTACTCCATTATTAAATTTTTATTTTAAAATCGTCTTCAGTAAGACAACTTTTAGAGTGAAATTAAGAATTATACAGACTATCAAAAATGTTCGTGTGACAAAATTTTGCATTTTTATCGAATCATTATTCAGGTAACAAGTTGACGACATTTATCGTTATTTTAACGTCAAAATGACATCTGTAATAGAAAGTTTTTGCAATAAGAGAGTTTTTTGAATCCAGATACAGTGAACCCTAAAGTCACGTTATTTCTTAATTAGTTCTTAAAAAGAAGACAATTCCTGATCTTAGCGTTCACCGTATCTGGATAAACGGTATTGCAAAAATATTATCAACGATCTTGGACAGTAACATATATTTAAACATATATTTAAGATTCTAGAGTCACACACAATTACATTTTATTAAATATCAAAAAAATTCTGCACTCAATATTTTCGTTAGTCGACGAATCAGTGATCATTTTATTGGCTGCCTGGAGAAATTATCCATGGAAAGATCGTTGATGCATTTCCGAAAGCGACTTAAAACTTTATATCCAAACTAAAGGTGGCTATTTCGAATATTAATTATTATTTTTAGTACAATATTTAATAAGATGTAATTAAACGGTCCAGAATTTGAATTTTTTGTAAATATAATACGAAGTCTTACGGTGAAATGTTTTCTCTCCGTACGTTACATCGAGTAAATTTCAGTGTAATGCAAGACAGTGGACGTCGTCTTGCAAAATGTTCCATCCAACTACTTTCGACCATTACTCATCCACGGTCAATAAACGCATCCGGGCTTCGCAAGCGAAGCGATAAAAATAGTCGGTCAAGACAGTCGACTGTCGGAATTGGAAAGTGGAAAGCACCCTTATCGCTTATCAACGCACAACAAAGCGGCGCGGGCAAAGCGCGAGTATTCGCGTCAGTAAGCTGCGCCGAGGTGAGCACGAACGGCGTTTGTATAATTAACGAGCTTGCGGTAGGGGTCTCTCTCTCTCTCTCTCTCTCTCTTTCTCTTTCTCTCTTCCGCCTCGCGGGTAGGTTCTTGCAGGTTCACCCTCCGGCAGAATCGCATGTGTTCATTCCGCGGCGCGCGCCACTTATGCCGAGAATACTGAATTATTCCGCAGCCGCGCACACGCGCGGTTCCCTCTCCTAGTAATTCTTCGGCTATCGATTCCGCGTTACGCCGACTATGTACCTCCGATTCTTCTTTTCTCTCTCTTTCTCTCTCCCTCTTCCTCCTTTTTTTTTTTTACTTCTCCCAACGCGGAAGGCACCACTCACTGCATTAAATGACCGAGTATCGATGTTCGCATTCACGCCGCGCCAACTCAATACGGAATTCGTCGCATAAATGCCAAGAATAAGTCCCGTGGTTTTTCACCCCGCGTGTTGCGGCACGTGCGAACTTTTCCCTGAAGGCTTGCATCCTCTGTCTCTCTTTTTTTTTTTCCCTTTTTCTCAGCACGCGATAGGAAACGACGGTGATATGAATAAATATGAAACGTATGTAAGTGCGAGAAACAGAGGAAAAAATTGCACCTGTCAAATCGCGCGCAATATGGACGTACGGAATAATGTAATTTCGTTTGGAGATATATATGTATATATAATGGCGTTTTCCTGCCATTCGAGGCGAAATAGAGAAGTGCAGAAGTTGCTCCGAACTGATAATATCCCTCGAAGATTCGAATAATTGTCTGTCGTACCGTAATTGAACAATCGATCGTAATTTTCCACGAGTATTAATAAATGTTGGAAACTATAAATGACCACCGATTAGCTGTTCTACTTGCTGCTGTACATGCCGGAGTTCTAATTTAATCTGAAGCACAGAGTACAGGGATACTCGACGTTGCTTAGCGAGCAATGCCGCGGGAGGATGAGACGTCGTCCTGGCTTATGACGTTGACTGTCGTGTCAACGAACCAAGGAATCCCTAGGGACCCCGTCGCCGACATGGCAGATAGGAGGGCACTAAAGTTCGTGTAATTTAGCTACAGCGCAGACTCTGCCTCCGCGTATAGTCGCGTCAATATTAATCATCGTCGTCGTCGGCATGGCAAAATGTTCGGGAACGTGGAAAATCGGAAACAATGAGCGGTCATATCCTCGTAAGAGCGTGCAGAATGGCGCGGATGTCCCGGGGACAGACTGATGTTTGTCGGAAGCAAACGTTGAAAACCGAGTCGGAATCGTCCGGATCTCTTCTGGAAATATATTCCTCGAAATATATCGGATAACATCCATCTTGCGATTTTCTGTTTTAAAAACAGAACTGCTATTAATGCTGTTGTATCTTCGTGTCCCGATATTACTCGACAAATACGTAAAATATGGGGTGATTGAAATTACCGTTAATTTCATCAAATAGCACCAACACACGGAGAGAACCGATTCTGCTGAAATATCGAAATTCTGGATAGGTACAGATCTAAAAATAATTTTGTCGAATCATCAAAATAATTATGTAGGAATATCAAACATGATGGGCTGCAAAAAAAATTGGAACATCCCGATAACGAATTCGAACGTCTTAATTATTTTAATGGTCTAACAAACTATTTTCAGATTCTGTATCTAGTTAAACTTTTAAATACTTCAGCAAAACCGTCTTTTCCGTAAGAATGATGATAACGTTTTATGCAAAATAAAGCAGTATTTTTAGTGCTTCATATTTACGACTTTTTTCACTCGAATACCCCTTAAAGAATTTCAAGTACTTTTTTCCAAACAAAAGTTTCGATCGATAATCTTCCGGTACCTCAACACTGAAATAAATCGCTTTTTGCGAGGTAAGTTTCAAAAGTAACAAAACTTTATTCAGTCGCAGAAACGTAATTCAGCTTGAAATAATTTCTAAATTAACGACCTTTACATCTATCGCGCTAGAATTGTAAAAGCTGTAAGAACGATCTCGGGAGAATGTAATAACATTTCAAATTCACTTTCTTAATTCTGTCCAAGTTTCAACGTTCAATTTACGCGAATCTGAAAACAGAGATACGCTGTCAAGTTCGTATAATTCCTGGCGATGAATGAAAGACGGAGAACGAATGGCATTCAGCGCTCTCGCGATAACGACTGGCATCACCGACTGGTGCACCTTCTCGCAACCCTCGCGAAGCTTAATGCGCGCGAAAGTAGAAAGGATAGGTAGACTGGTGAGACCGAGAGAAACGTACTATACGTCAAGACAATAAGTGCCATTAAGATAACGGCGGTGGGGAGGCTTAGATAACCCCCGCATGAACCTCTTTCGCGAATCCGGTAATGGAGGATCCCGTTTTATTCCGACGTTATTTTTGGCGTATCCGTTAGGAACTTACGGGTATGTCCCTTGCTTTTCGGTAACGATCCAATCTAACTCGACGCGCGCGACTGGCCATTCGCGATTCAGATAAGCGCGATAAGCTCCCTTCATTCGGAAATGTCCAAGCATTAACCTTTAAAAATGAATCTACTTTTCTTCGCTTGTGAGATTTCCCTTGAATTTTTGCCGCAAGTTAAAACGCAGCGCGGCTTAAACTTGTTTTTTTTCGTCAAAAATCGCACACACGAGCGTTAAACTTTGATGTACAGTTATAATTTATTCATATTTTAATTTCCTTAGTTGAATTGAAAATTCTGTATTCTTGGTCTCGTTGAATTTCGTGCGCAATCCTCTCGAGGAGCTATAAATAAAATATCGCTTTTTTCGCCTGTTGCAAAATTCTACCATCCGGCGGAAAAATTTCAGATATGGAAGACATATGTAAAATCACTTAACAAGTCTATCTGATTTTTTCTTTGACTTTGACAGTTACTGGTACTCTATCAGAATTCTTAGATCAATTTCATTTCGATTGTTGCGAGGATATGATATGCTATATTATAGCCCTAATTCTTCCTTTCGCGATGACAGTATTGCTCGCGATCTTGAAGATGAACGAAGAAGAAAGGAAAAAAAACCGTGTTTCTACAGAGCACACGCGCGCGAATAAAAATCCACGCACGTATTGCCACGCCTACCACTTTTGCGTCTTATCCCGATCAGTAATTAGCCCGTCCGCTCATCGGGAGTCAAGAGGCCGATTGCTGATTAGTATTAAAGGGATCGCTGATTGGATAAAATCGACGCTACCGCGGCAAGCGAGCTCTTTCTCCGGCATTACTTCCGCTACTTCCTTTGTCCCCGTTTTTTCTTCCCTTCTCGTTTTTCTAGAAATGTATATTAATAGAGAGACTAAATATATAAATTCATTTTAAATCAAATTATATTCGTACTTTGTCAAATTTTATACGTTTAAAAAAAAATACATTTCCGAAAAAATAAATTGAAAATTTTGCATAATAATAATACATAAGATAGATAAATCACATTGCAAACGTGTCTATAATATTTATTATAAATATTAAAAGAAATGCTCAATTACAAATATCGTTACTCTTGGAACTCATCTCCTTTTCTTTCCGAACGAGTATAATATCGTCTGCAGATTCGATAACCAGGTCAAAAGAAATGCGCGCGACTTCTACGATCCTCCGTAAATCCTCTTCTGCATCTTCGATCTTCTCACGAGGAGTTCACCGGAAAGCAAATGACGCGAGCACGCTGAATACGCTTTGCGAAGCGCGAATCCGCGCGTTGCACAGAGGTTTGCGGAATGGATGGACCCCCTTGCAGAGGGGGGGTGCCGAGATGCAATCCTACAGATGCTTGAAAGACGAGGAAGGATTGCGTGTGAAGAGAGCTGTAGGGTGAGGATAGGATGGTGTTCGACTCGGTGGAAAAGCAGCGCGGAATAGCGTGGATCGCGAGAGCGAAATTGGAGATCGAGTGGCAAATGCCGGAAGAGTGGCTGTGCCACTCGGCGGTGCAAACGGGACTATTCGATCAGGTAGGATGGAAAATGGAGGAACGCGTGTGCGCCCGCACGCACGAGAGAAACCGGAAGATTGGTGCCGACGAATAAGCCGCGCCAATAGAAAGTCCCCGACATTCGCGTGGATTCGGTCTGGTGGTCGAGATTCGTATATATTGCAGCCATTGAATTCGCCGGGTCGAGTGCGCGGGTGTCGATCCGATGAACGGATCATCGACTTTCGAACGTCAATTCGGAAGTCATAAGTCGATGGTAAACTCTCTGCTCTGCATTTTCACGCGGATTAAATAAATATCAACACACGCCCAAGAATAGAGCTTTCCGCGCCGGTAAGCTTGGGAAAGCGTCGGGCTGAAGAGATATTGTGCTCCGGAACGTAAAACGACAAACAGGAAGTCACTTTCGTTCATGGAAAGAACGATTTTGCTGAAGTGTGTAGCAGCTAAAAATTTAGCTAGATAAAATCTGAAAATAACTTTGTTGGATCAGCAAAATAATTATGTCGGAACCTGAAGTATAATGGGCATGCTGAAAAAAAAGTTTTTCGACATTCTAGCATGCATTCCAGTTTGCGTGTCCTATGTACAATAATTATTTTGATGATCAAAATTATTTTCAGATCTGTATCTAGCTAAATTTTTATATACCCCAGCAAAACCGTCCTTTCCATGTTCCGAAATAGAAATTAAATGAATTAAGGCGTTTAAGAAGATAACGAAGAAGAATAACGAAAAGCAGAAAATATCATGACACAAAAAAGTCATCTTCTCTCGCACTGAGAAAAAAATATAGTCAATTTTAATAAATATTTAGTTGAATATTGCCAACGAAATATTTATTAAATATAAAGATATATTTATTTGGTACAAGAAACATTAATTTGATTTAACAATCATTCTTTTTATTGAACAAATATTTATTTACTGTAAATAAATGTTTAGTATTATGAACTAAATATTTATTAAAATTGACTATATTTTTTTCTCAGTGCGTCGATTCTATAAAGATAAAAATTCGCTTTCACTTTGACGTAAATGAAGGACATATCAGGAATATAAGAAATGAGATTTATCACGCGAGAAATTTTAAGTCAAAGTATAAAAACAATAGGGCATTTGTCTGCCATTTTCATTCAACTTTATTGATACGGACTGTCACAAAAATGAAAAAAAATTACAGAATGTCGCGAGCTTTTCCGAATTCTTTTCAAACCGATGCCTTAAAATGACAATGATTGATCATTTTCTTGCTTGATAGGAAAAAGATGTGTAATTTGCCAAATACTCTGTCACAGACTTCGCCAAGTATGTAAGTACCGAGATAGTGCTTGAAGAATGAAACTCTTCATGCGGGGAAAACTTAAAATACGAAGGTTGAAAAATTTTCGAGAGGGGGAGTGGAAAAGGGAGATTCTTCTTCGCACACTTCTCATTCGACTTCGCAGGCACGGACAGCGAATTTGTCGCGGAAATGAAGGGACCATGGGTGCAAAATGTCTTATGTGATCTCCTTTGAGAATCGTGCGATCGCTAGAAAATGAGGCTCCATTGAACACCCGGTTATAGAAAAATGGATAAATGCGAACACTCGGTGCAAGCATCTTTTCGATGTGTGTATATTTGTTATGATATCAATAATCAATAAGGATAAATTGCACCGGAACATTTTGGTCTCGAACGACGTTTTCGAAACATACAATCGAATATAAAATTGTATCGTTCCCTTACTTCAAAAGTGGCCTAACTAAAAAAGCATAGTTTTTGAATTATAAACGAGACTGAATTAGACAAATATTACCTTGTCATTAAAAGTGAACTAATTTAACTGCATAAAAAATCGACAAGCGTTACAACTCGAAAAAGCTCATTTTTATAAAAGTCATTTTTACATTTCGTTGCGAAACGAAAATGACGGGAGTGATATTTGATCGTGTTAAAGATATACTTTTTTTACACTGAAATATTATATTTCATTAGTCAGTAATTTTTGCCAAGTTGAGAGAAAAATAGTTTTTCCCTTTTCTGAAACTTAATTTTTGTGTCACTTTTTCGAAGTAAGGGATCCGTATTTATATTACAGGAACAAAAAAATAAAAAAAAATTTGTAGTAAATTCGTAAAAAACTACATTCACAATACAAATTTTGCTGTATCGTTTATATATTATTAAAAACCACATTTAATTTTTTCTAACAAATAGAGAATAGCTGATTCATACAATGGTTTAAATTCTGTTGCAGGCGTCGCTTCTGTACGTCTATCGGCTCTTCCAGTTTTCACAATGTTACTTTCTATCCGTGATGCACCGCACAAAAGGCACACTCAGGTTTGCTCGTCATGTCGATGTGGCTGAGACACGTCGCGTCGTGATAACTACCTGCGCTTATAATTTATCTACAAAAGCAACGGCGCACATTAACGTAACGCGGCGTGATGGCCCAAGCCAGATGTGACTTTCACATATCTGCAGTTTTGAACCAACTCGCTGTCGCCGTAAAACTGCATTCGGAATTTCTGGTAACTGGTAATATCATTCGCGCACTATTAAGCCGTCACAGCACGAACGAGTTTAGAGCGAACGCTTTCCACAGTCTGCGCAGAAAGGAAAGTTAATTTCAACGATGCGTCAGGAACGTGTAAGCGGCGAATAGCGTTAAAACAGTCGTGAAAGAGATTAGATTTATTATTCCTCTTATGCATTTTGCTTTTTTTTTTATAAAATATAAATAATTATTCCTCTCTCGTTTTCAGCTTACATCATCGTTGTAGCGATTTAAGCGTCATTTGCCGTATCCGAAATAGACTCGAATACTTCGTGCGTCGTTAAAATAACGATTTTGCCAAAGTTCGCCACTTTGTGTCGCTTATTATGACTTGCGCGCGCTCGATTAAAGATTTGAATAGTGGCGAAAGTGATATCGATTCATTCGGCGAACTTTAGTTGAAACTTCCGCCTCTGCACCAAAAATGAGTATTTTTCAATTTTTTTCTTTTCAAGGAGAATAATTCATATTTTCGCAACACATTTCGAGTTATATGTAGTCAAGCAATTCTGAGTTTATTCGAGTAATATGAAAGTTATTATACATTCAACGTCCAATTTTGGTCAAAATTTATTAATCAAATTAAATTGCAATTCAATATGCACCAACTGACACGACGTTTCGATACTGATTCCTTTGATTAATGAAAAAAAAAAAAAATAGAAAGTAGGAATCGTCATGTTAAATTAAATGTGTAGCAATAATTTAATATTGTGAATTTTATTAAACGTTAAACGTACAATTATATACAGACGAAGCATCAAGTTTATTGAATGTAATTTATCATTCAATTAAAGATCTAAACCAGGTTATTTAAAAAAGCATCGTAACAATTCAATTTATTATAAATAAAATAATTATTTATATCCCTCCGATATTTTTTTTCAAACAATTTTAACTCTATTAAGTAATTTAATATAAAAATAGAAAGTAATATTTCCTCTCAACCTGAAATACCTGAGAGATACAGCTTGCGGAATGCTTCCATGGACTTGTTCGCTGCATCCACTTTCAACGATCTGCAGTCGACGGTTCAAATCAAGGAGATAGGGCAATGGATTAATTATTCCAGCGATAACGATCACTCTCCGAGTTCTCGATATCCGGCGCTCCATCCGAAGTAATTTCGAGTCGTAGCTCGAGATGGATCTCGCTACTCGTTTCCGCTGAGCGGTGCGGAATTGCACGTACGAAAGATACGTCGGCTGCAGATGTGAATCGATGCACGCGTGCACGTACGCGAAAAGACGCGCGGACACGACTTGCGATATGCAACTCGGCGCCGCCGTCTCTTTTCGCGCGGAATTCAATCCGGTGGCCCAGATTTCCTCGACGATATTCGTCACCAAATCACATATTACACATATGGAACGTACAGGATGGTTACACGAAGGTACGCAACAGATATATGACCGATCGATCTTGGAAGCCATCTTCAAAAATAGTTTCGCGAGATTCTTCGTACGGTCGTGAAGAAACTGCGACTGGTTAAATTTAATAAAAAAGACATATATTCATACGAAAATATTATTCATACAATATGAAAGAAAAATAACAGCAGTGCTTATAAAAAAAATCTAAACTTTCACGCAAAAGGGTAAATTAAAGGGCGAATGAGAATGTAAAAGTCATTCGCCCTTCAATTTGTCCTTTTGTTTCAATATCCAGAAATCTTTTATGATATAAATTTATTTTTTGACAAATACTTTGCTCAGTTTAATTGAGTGTTTAAGAAGTTGTTACATCCAGGAATATGTCGCGTAATTTTCGATTCGGAATTCAATCATATTCGTATATAAAGCTTTTCATCTATAAAGTAACAAAATCAAACCTTAAAGTTATACTGCCTCATTGTGAATCGTACTGTATAATTTTCCATCGTCCGTTGAATACAAGCTCGTAGATGGGTGAGAAAAACCCATCGGGCGAGCACTGTTTGCGAAAATTTCATTCCGAACAAATTCCCGTTTCTACACGTACACAGGTACCAATGGCGTGTTTTCCTTTCGCAAAGTACGTTCGCTCGACGAAAGTTATTTCTGCGGTTTCTATATGCGTGCATCGTACATTTGGGGACATAAAATATTTCGTAGAAATAGAAGAACAGTGAGTTGGGTCAGCGTATCGATTGCATGATGACTGGGACCTTTGAATTCACTCTCAACTCGCGACACTTGCAAAAGCAATTTTTCCGAGATGTCTATAGATCTATCTATACATCTATGAAAATATATATATTTTCTCTTTTACATTTTTTCTCCGAACAGCAATATCACTATTTATTGCTGATTCATATGTGTCGAAGATAAAATATAGATATATTTTTAAAAATAAATTATATTGAAATATAAGTTTAAAAAAGACGAAGACCGCACAAAAACGAATGTTTAAATTTTTTAGCGGTTTGGTTATACTTGTATTTATACAGATCCCATTTCATGTGATACCCTTTGTATTATTTGTATCACTAATGTTCCACCAAATGTAGTTTAATTTCAATCTCTAGCTTCATTAACTCTTCATCTGATTTTCAGAGCTAAAAGAAGAAGATGAAGATTTAGTTGAACCGAGATTAAACTATTTGGATCTATTGGATGGAACTGTATGGAACTATTTTTATCAGTGCAAAATGTTTTCATGATTATTCAAAGTTCCCGATTATTCAAAGTCCAAACAGCTGCAATTTTGTTAAAAATAAACGAAATTTAAATTTAAGAAAAGGGCTTTTAAAGCTTGAAATCTCTACTTTCGAATAGTTACTATATTTTTTGAGTTTATATGAGGTTTGTAATATGTGAGTTTTTACATATAGAAAACTACGAGCTGAAAAAAATGAAAATTTCTTTTCACTTTGTAGGTCTGTAGCGTGTTCAAAACAAAATTTGAGAAAATTTTCAATTCTTTATTTATATAAAAGCTTGAAGCTTTCCCTACAAAATTGTTTTTTAAAAATATTCCTACGATTTTTTGTTACTGAGTTGTTGCAAATTAAATAAAATGAATATTTTGACTTTGCTCATAACTCTATCAAAACCATCACAATTTAAAAAAATAGATTCTTAAATTTTCTCATCCGATAAAGTAAAATTTAGATTTTATTTTATTTTTAACAAAAATAGCAGCTGTTTGAAATTTGAAGAATAAATCGGACACGAAATTTGAATAATAAATCGGACGCGAACTTTTGCACTGATCGAATATATTGGTAGAAACTGGCACAGTTCGGCTGATTATAATAGTTCCATACGATCGTTGCTTTCAAGCATGCAAATTTGCCTTAAACTCGCGCGGGTCAAGGTCCCTTAAACTACAGGACAGAAAAATTTTCGGTTTTGCTCGTTCCAGTTTGTGGCGCGTCGACGGTAGCCGCGACACGATATTCCACTCGGCGGACAATATATTATGCGCGATAACCCGAGCGCGGAAACGGGAAAGAGTTGTTCGCCCGTAAGTTAGTGGAACTATCGCTGATTCCGAGATATTTGCACGGGATTACCTCTTCGTTTAACTTCCGGTAGCAGCCATGAAGGGATGGAGGCGCGGCTCGCCATGGAAAGAGAAGGCGAGAAAAAGCGAGGGAGAAACTGTGAACGTAGACGTATTTAATCCAATCCAGAAATTAAACGTCCCGAAGAACAGTAGAAACTGCATGAAAAGCAAAGCGTCACAGAATATTTTTTTTTGTTATAAAAAAAAAATTATTATTCTTTGATATTAAATTGTTGCCCATCGAACTATGAATGTGTACTAAATGCACATTTTAATCATTTGGCAAAACTCGTAACAATGTCTACGTATATAGAAAAATTAAAAAATTACAAAACAACAGAACGATAAGTCAATAAAGCCGATAAAAAAGCGATAGGGACAATTCTCTCGACGTTTCGAAACGATAGAATGAGTGTACTTTAACAATGGACTATGCACGAAGACAATAGACGTGATAAGAATAGAATATATAGACTGCGCATTCCTATGGAGTTATTATCGGTGTAGAAAGAGTGAGGTGTAGCCTTGAATCGTATCGCTCTCTTTCTTCAAAGTACATCGAGTTGAAGAGAGATCCTGATATAGAGTTGAATAGAGATGCTGATACGTTCAATTCTTTCTAACAGAGCGCAGATGCTAAGATTAGGGAGCGCGCAGTTTATATACTTACATTTATGATAGAGACCGGTAGATAATAGATAACAGATAATAGATAAGTCAGACGAAGAGAAGAATAGAGAAGAAGAGCAAACGTCAATGTCCTCTCGAACGTTATCTTCCGCAAACGTTGCGGAGTGAATCGACGTCTAGAGGCCTAGAGAGAAACGAAGGAAGGAAGTTCCGAGGACACAGAGGAAGAATCGGGAATTGAGAAGTGGCGAAACTTTAACGCAAACTCCGCCAGCAGTGTCTCTACGGGTAAGTGAGCGAAGTGCCGCCGTTTTGGAATGCGAGAGGAGGATCAAGTACACGATAACTCCCGCAGTCTGCTCTCCGGTCAGGTATCTCTCCTGGGGTACGTGTGTTACCTGACCGGAACTCAAACATCGGTTACAGTTCTGCTCGCGTCGCAATCTCGGAATCGAATGACGCTCCGTTATAATGGGGTCAAATGTCCCGTTGCGTTTCCCCAAGTTTCAATTGTTGCACGGTATATGTATATATCGATCTCTATTATTTGCATAGGCCGTAGCGTATTCGAGATAAGAGCGCGTATCTATGTAATAGTTCTCTCTATTTAAACGGGCCGAGTATTAATTCGACGATATTAAATATTAATTCGGTGATACCATATGATTTTCTCCACGAATATGATGCCTTTATCAGAAAAAAAATGGACATGGCTTTCGAACAATAAAAATAAATTTTAGAAATAGAAATGAGCGACTGAAACTTAATGAGTCTTGCGCGAAAAATTTGAGTTTCGAGGAGATTGGAGTATTTTATAACTTACGAGTTAGTTACAAAAATATTCTCTATTATAAAATTGAAATCTATTGTAGAAGATATCAGCTTTCATTTGATGAAAGCTGATATCTCATATATTATGACTTATTAATTTATTCAGTAAACTAACTTTATTTTTCTCCGAAAGTAACAGTTTTTAGCCGTGGTTTTCACAGTAATAACTTTATGACGCGACCCGTCCGTATTTTTATAATCAATAACAATTTTTTATTCAACAACATCCAGTCAGCTATTTAAATTAATCAATCAATTAATTATTCAATGCGTTACTGAAAATATATCGTAGAATATCTTCAAATGAAGATGAACACAGATTAGCGCAGACATCGTTTATCCTTTTCACTTCCATTACTTTAAAAGTCATCAGGTATGCATTTGAGGAATTACGTTTGATAATGCGCACTGAGACAACCAATGTACTTCCGATAATAAGTTCAATAGATATTTTATCTAGGGAAAAAAAAAAAAACACGACGCCCGGAACATCGTCACGCGAACGGGAAGTGGTGCTTTCTAACGAATGACGTCACTCTATAAATATAATCGAACTCCCAGGGTGACGAGGAACGGTCGATTTTAATATATGCCATACGTGTCGCAGCTATAGCAAGTTCCGATCTGTAGAATTCAATCCAATTAAAAAGCAACACATTGCCATCTGTTCGGCGCGCTCTCAGATAACTCCCCTGGGACGCAGACTACCTGACCAGAACTCAAATAGTCGCGGTTGTTTCGCCGATATGACGCGAATTCATTAATGGAACTAAATTCTGGCAACAGAAACTCGAAACTGTCATTCCGATCGCGACCCCAATCGATTGTCAAGTAGCATTAGGCGAAGCTATACACGTCGAATAGACCAATATCCACAAATGACAAGAAGATATAGACTAATTAGGAAATCCAAAGAATCGCGTATATCTCTACGATACTTATAAAAATTAAATATATTTTTGCTGCATGAACAATGAAGTGGACAAAAATACATCTTAACTTGGAAATTGTAGAAATTCACAAGAAAAATTGTTAGGCACGAAGAATTAACTTAATCAAATATGGCGTTTTTCGTTCATTAGTATGCAACGTCTTACTAAGAAATGATATGTAATAAGAATAAATGAAATACAAGGATTATTTTATAAGAATTGTAATTGGCGGGAAAAGCAATTGTGTGTAGCATCGATAATTCGTTTCGCGACAATTTTCAACTATATTTAGTTCGAAGACAAAAATGAACTTCGTGGGAAGCTTTGCGGAAAGGGCGATAATTTTGGGTCATCGGAGTCAAGGAACCTGAAAGCTGCTACAATGGCCTCGACCCAACAAGCTCCTTTATTGCAACGTCTTCGGTCTAGACATAAATCTCAGAGCTTCATCCGAGTTCATTGGTCGAGCGCTTACGCAAACTCGTTAAAAAGCATTATACCCGTCGTGCGGAATGAATTTAACGGGAAACAAGCACGCATCGTGTGAAAGAGAGAGAGAGAGAGAGAGAGAGAGAGAAATCCGCTCGAGCTTTAATGCATTGCGGGAATAACGAGATCGAGGCCGTGCGAGCGGGCGAGCTTTCGTGCGAGCCTCTCGGGCGACAATCGCGTCGCATGCGGCCAGACAATTTCGCATCGCTTCGCAGCTATATTACGCAGCGATAAACGTGGGATCCCATCGGGGATGGAAATCATGATTCAATAAACCTCCTCTCCACTTCATTGGCGATAAAAGACGATACAGAGTAACGGCCAGCTAATAATATAAACGCAGTCAGAATTAATTAGCTACTCGCCGCGAGTTTTATCGAATGTCTAGAAATTCAATAATCATAATCATGCGAGTCTGCCTCATTCATTTACCGAATACAACGCAAAAAAAATGTAATAATTATATTAACTTTTGTAAATGTTATATAGAAAGAACGATTTTGTTGAAATCCCTAAAAATTTAGCTGTATAGATGTGAGATCTAAAAACAATTTTGTTTTTAAGATAATTAGTTGGGACTATTAAAGTAATTATATAGGAATCTCAAAAATGATAAGCAACGCTGCGAAGTTTTCTGACATTCTAGCGACCAGTTTGATCCTAAATAGCGTCTAAATAGCGTCGTACTCTTGAATAAGCGTGGCAAATTTTCACTCGTTTGAAGTGAGGTTTCACACTTTTGAAAATTCATTCAAAAAAAGGAGCGATTACTTTCCTTTGGAGTGAATCTCACTCCCAAAAAGAGTGGAAATCTGCCACTTTTATTCAAGAGTGTAAATATTTCACTTTCTTTCAATAGTGGCAGTATTTTAACTCTTTTGGAGTAAGATTTCATTCCAAGAAATTTAAAGGATACATAATTATTTTAATTCAAAGATTATTTTCAGATTTGCATTAAACTAAATTTTAACATACCTTTAAAACCGTTCTTTCCATGCAATTCTTTCATAATTACGCTATTTTAATTATGCAGTGAATTATAAGTAATTGATATCTCAATTAGAATATAAATGATGATGCTGTTAAAAATATCATTCAGTCATAGAATTTTCAAACTGGGGAAGATTTTAAGAAGAAAATTATTGCTACGATGTAAGAAATTTATTTATTTCATTATTCATCAAAATTGTTGCAAAGCGTTTTCTGAGTTTCTCTTACGGAGAGACTCTTA
>NW_017305767.1:1170024-1174662 GCF_001594115.1 Trachymyrmex septentrionalis | reverse complement strand
TTATTCATCAAAATTGTTGCAAAGCGTTTTCTGAGTTTCTCTTACGGACGCATTTTGTTACGCGCGGAATTAACTCGCCAACTTCTCGTTAACCGCATCGGTTCGCGATTCGAGGGATAACCGCGGACATAATAGTTACATTATCGCCGTCAACGGACATTTCGCCACTGGCATTTAGGGCCGAGACGATCGGACAGTTTAAACGCCCGAGCTGTCAGCCGATCGATACGCGCGCGAAGCTTATCAAAGCCGCAACTATATGCGGAGCGGGATCAAGCACGAGTTTCGTTTAGCATTTCATGGCTGAACGGCAAGGCAGGCCTCACGTGTCAAAGCCTTCGTGCACAATGTAATCTCGCTATTAATATGCGCGTTTATCATTGTAAACGTAAATAAAATTAGAACGCAATCAGAATAATTTCCGCGAATCAAAAGTAAAACAAGCAGAACAGCGATCCAAACGTATAACGATTGTAATGCAAGAACAATATTGAATTTCCTAATATTTTTCAGATAATGAAATAGATATTATTTAGAAAGACATATTGATAATATTTCCCCGAATTTTCGTTTCTGATATTTCACGGTCTTTTGTGAGTATAAAATTGGTTTACAGCAAAACATTATTTTAAACCAAAAAATCTATAAGACTGTCTGGTTCAAAGTAATTAAAATATATTTTTTTGTAAACTAGTTTTATTAACATTTAATGCACATTAATGTATCCTTCCGTCATCGAGCCTGCAAATAATAAAGTCGAATCATAATGCAATTAATTCTACATTTTATAAGCTCTCTGCGACTTCATTAGCTTGCAATTAATTATTCGAAATCTAATAATAATATATATATGCTTGCGCGTGCGTGTGAATAAAATTTATTATATTTGATTAAATTTATAATATTGCAATTATATTGACACGTCCAAAGCAGGGGAGTGATTAGGCTCGCGTCAACATTAAACTCGATTAAAGAATTTTCTAGCGGAATTTTCGCTATTATTACGGTGCAATAGATTTAAAATCTCTTACCTATGACAGGTAAACGATTACATGCTATAAATTGCTGTTTGCGCAGCTGCAAAAGAAGGAAACGATTTTTGAGTATCACCTTGCTCTCGCCGCGTCATAAATCACATCCTTATTCCGCACGTGGACGCGTATAAATCTCGTTATAAATAACTATAAACTATCGTGCACGGCCACGATGTAATTCCGTGGAGCACAGGGTGCTCCATCGCCTGCTGAAATCGTTTGTCGGATCTACTTTATTAATGGATCCTCTTGATCGCGATCGACAAGGCTACGGCATACTTGTCGACTCGCGAGAGATTAATTGCACTTTGTTGCATGCGATTGTGGGCTAGCCCCTACGCAAATCCGATACTTTACTCGATTTGAAAAAGATCACACGATTTGGCATCAAGTAGCAATCCACTAAAACCTATAACGTAGCGATAAACTAAAAAATCAAACGATCTCTCTCGTATATTGGAAAACATTTAACATATTAAATTTATTATTAATTTTGGTTTTGTTCGACTATTAGAGAGAAACTCAATAACATAAAACTGAGATAGAGAGAGAGAGAATTGTATATTTTATCGACATTTATCTCTCCATCAAGAACAATTATAACAGCTGCTTTTTAAACTGCCGATGAATGTATCTGTCGGAATTACGAATTCAATTGTACATTCACTACCTATCGTGAGGATTTGAATAAAAATCGATGATTAATGTAATTATAAATTAAGACGATAATACCGAGATACGTAATCCCTCGTTATGATAGTTAACGAAATTTCTTCATGCTCATGCTAAAACTTGCCTCGGTAATTCCCTTACACAACTTAAGCAATCTCGTTCTAACAATAAGCCTTAAGATCGCTACTTAAGACTGTGTAAACGCCCGGCTACCTTGGATTCGATGTGCAGCTATATGAGGAGTAGTTGGTCATTAAACCCGTGTTTCGGATTATCTCTAATTCCTCGCGGGCGTCGCGCGGAGGGAGCCCGGATTAGTTAAAGATTAAGCTGTTGGACACGTTACTGCCCGTGGTTCGACCTCGAGGAAGCTTCTCCACTACAAAAGCATGCTTCCTCATCGTAAGACGAAATTAATCGCACAAGCTTCGCATACCGTTGACTTGACGGAATTACTCCGGACGGAAGGCAGCCGTACATACATCCATGTGCCCCTACACATCCACGCGTCTGTTAAACATCTCAATGAAGATAAAATATATAAAATAATAATCCGCGTTCACAGCGCATTTTTAAGAACAAAATGAACTTGCAACAATTAATCATGGGAGTGTTATTATTTAATTTATTAGTTAATTAATCAATGAAAGGAGATCTAAACACAAATTTAAGATTTAAAATGATAAAGTTGATTTTAAATTACGTCAGGATTGAGCCAAAAGCAGCGAACGATGTTAATCTGTATATTTATATGTTCGTCCGTTAGTTATCGAGTCACTTATCCGACTCTATCATTTATGAGCTATGAACAATATTCTGAAAACTCGACGAATAGGAATAACCGTACGTTCAACAGAATATAAACATTCGAGCAGCGAGGAACATCTTGTTGGCACTCTCAAGTGTCGTTCTACGAGATTGCAGGAGTGAATACGAAATTGCGAAGGTCGAATGCACTTGCTGCAACGTATAATCTTATCATTCACGTAGCGTCGCAACGTATCGGAGCAAACTCGACGCGGCATTCGCGAAGCTTGCGGTAAAACCTCGTATTGAACGAAATCGATTACCACGATTTAGTCTTCAACCGTGCGAAAGGTTTTACGGCTCGCGAATATTGATACTATACTATTGATAAAAAGTATTCAGTTAATCGAATTTTACTGATTATCGATTATACACGTTGCCCGCAATCTATCTTATTAAAATCCACGACATTCTCACGTTAATTATTTCATTTATTTAACGTACGTTCAGATGTTCGATAAACTAATTTTAACGATATACAGACTGAAAAATTAAGCTGATTCAAATTAAATAAAACATCTTCACGCACAACATAAATATTACGTCTTTTAAAAAAATAAGAGAAATTTTCTACTCAAATAGTTAATTTAATAATAGAACGTGAGTAACGTGACAAATTTTACAGTAATTTAAACAAATGCGGTGTATTTTAATTTTACAGTTTATAGAAATATAAATATATATTGAAAATATAAAATATAATAAAAATATAAAAATATAAATCGCTTCTCTCAGCTTTCCCGTTTCTAATTAACTTCTATCTCTGTTCTACTTTACCCGACTTTCATTTCCCGGCTATAAAATAATTTTCTACTTTTATACGTTTCTGCACCAGTCCTCTTCTGTCCAATTATTTCTTATGTCCATGATGCGATCGCAAATATGACGCTCATGATGGAATAAGAAAGGATGTAAAGGATGCTCCAATACTTTAATATAAAAGGCTTCAATACGCTAGAAAACTGTTGTTAAAGTATCTGTATTTGTTGTATATTGGCGTATACAAAATATATGCTCAAGCGTTATATGTTAGGATAGAGGAAAAAACTATTGCAACCACCAATATCAATATTTCTCGATAAATATAAAGTCACTACGTGCGTATATCAGCAATATTTGTAACTCAGGCATATGTATAGCAAAGAGCGCTGCCATGCTTTCAGGAAGTATTCATTTTGATACAGCAAATATTTTTTTATAAAAAGCCTACATGTTTCCGATACGTTCGGAATGTTTGTACGAGTGATGACTTTAAAAGAGATTAATAAATGGGTTTTTAGTAAACATTGTAGATATAAAATCAGAAATTCTACACTTTTAACTAACAAAAATATAAACAGCCTGTATAAGTAATTTTAAAGACAAGTATTCGGGAGAAAGTTATTCGAAAATGTATGTTTATTAAAAAAAATGTTTTCATGTCTTTAATAAAAGAAACAATATCTTTCGAACACGTGTGTTTAGAAATGTATATAAATTTCTGGTTTTTAACTTGCATGATTAACCATTTAACATGTTCGTGCAAAAATATTCTTTTTATTATACCGTATCTGGATAAATGGTATCGCAAAAACTCCCTATTATGAAATAGATGCTCCAATTTTCATCGATTAACTTCCTACGCACGTCGATATCGCGTTCGACATCCTTCAAGGAAACATTGGGACAATTCCAGGCAATACGCGCACGAAAACAGTTTCGATCACTGCCCCCCACATTTCTCCGATTATGGCGAACTGCGAGCTTTCGCGGATTTTATCGCGTTGCCTTAGTTTAAAGAAGGATTCGATAAGACAGCGGGGCGGGGGTGGAGGGAGTGAAGAGAGGGGTGAGGGGGGAGGAATGTAGGAAAACGAGAAGTCGAACGCCCCGGATGATTGGAAAGCGCGTCGATGGTCGCGCCAGTGGGAAGAGCCGCCGATAACGGAGGTAGAGAAAGAGACGGTTCTGGTATATCGCAAAGTAAATCCTTCTAGGTAAATGTCAGTTTGCGAGTTTTTGGCCGATTGGAAAACTTGGAAGGGCAGCGGTGCAAGGAGCAAGGCAAACTTCTCCGAACTGTCATTAGTTACCGAAGAACGTATTCCACTTCCCGGTTGGTCTTCTGCCCCTCCTCTGCCGCCCG
>NW_017305767.1:1167784-1169924 GCF_001594115.1 Trachymyrmex septentrionalis | reverse complement strand
TCATTAGTTACCGAAGAACGTATTCCACTTCCCGGTTGGTCTTCTGCCTCTCCAAACCCCCTCCTCTGCCGCCCCCTCCCCCTCGTCTCTCTTTAACAAACATGTTGACAAGAGGTAGATTGCCCGCGCGGAAAAAGAGGCATCCGCTACCTTTTCTTCTCTCTCATTCTATTCCTTCCTCTCTGTCCGTTTCTTTTGGAGTGCAATTCGTGGTCATTACCACACGCGGTTAGTTTTCCCTTTGTACGCACTTCCGGACAAATTTCACGAACGAGTGCTCCCGTTACCTGTGTGCTTGCACCTCTTGATCGTCGCCAAGGGCATCGCCGAACTCCAGCGACGCGGGAATGTAGTCGAATGTTATGGCCAATGCCTAACATTTAGAGCGCAGAGACCCCCTGAGGATAATATTGGACGGGATGGAAGTTTAGGATAAATAGAGGCAAATTGAATAGAGGTCAAGGAATGTGGTCTCTGAACAAGGCGAAATATCAACCAAAAATTATTTGACCAGTTTGTTAGTTAAATTTTAATTAATTTGCATATTTGTTTTATTAGTTTTCTCTACACTCTAAATTCCTTGCAGTGAAATCTCATTCCAAGAGAGTGAAAATACAACCGTCCTTGAAAAAAAGTGAAAATATTTCACTTCTTGAGAAAGAGTAACAATTTTCACTCTTTTTAGAATGAATTTTCACTTGGAAAAAGTAAAATCTCACTTTTTTTTTTTTTTTTTAGTGAGATTTCACTGCTTTGAGTTTGTCATTAACTCACTTTTCAAAAAGTGGAGAGCGATTGATTTTCACTTTTTTGAAGAAGAGATTTCACTGCAAGAAATTTAATAGTGTATATACGTATACATATAATTTCAAAAGTGACACAACTAAAAAAAATAAGTTCTTTTTAAAGGGACAAATTAACATTAGAGTTTTAGCTTTTTTAAAACACGAGAGACTTTTTACTTAAAAAAAATTTATACATATACACTACATATTTTTCGTAAAAAAATTAATTATTGATTTGAAACGACATTCATCAATTTGTATGACGAATTTTCAAGAAAATTCGGTAAGCGTGATGTTAAATTTCATTTCAGTTTAAAAATTGAAGATATAGGCAACACCAACGGAAGCAACGAGTAAATCGTCGAATAAAAAAATTCGTAATATGCTCACGTTATCGTAAAAAGATTGAGGTGCCCCTGAACGATTTAAATGCTATATCAGTCTCACTATCAAATATTTTGTAAGGGCAAAAACTGTTACGCGTCCAAGAAAAAGTGCTTTTTATTTTCACATCAATTTATTTCTATACACTCGCGGGTTACGAGATCTTCACCGCGTTTTTTATAGTCACCGGTGCGACATCAAGTGCGACGAAGATCTCTTTAGGCTTTGAAGAGAGACTTTGATCAACAAGGCTTGACTTGCACGCGGAGCGTGATATTCAATTAGAATCAAATCAGTGAGATAATAATTGTCTCCAAACGCACGTAATTTCGCGCTGTCTGCCGTGGAATATCCTGGGGTTTTTGCTATGTTATTCAGTTTCCTATCGCACTATGTAGTTCCTTCCCTTTCTTCCTTCCTTCCTTTCTTCCTTTATTTCTTTCTTCCGGTGAGACCCACATCTTTTCTCTACATCCTAGGCTCCCCTTTTCCCTTCCACCTACGAATGGGATACGTATCCCCAATAAGCCCACGGTTCGTACTACACCTGGGCGACCGAGCCTTCTCCTTTCTCGTCCTTTCTTCTACTCTCAACGGCATCGATCAAATTCGATTTTCCTTTTACATTCAGCCAAGCTATTCGGAATAGTGATCAGTTCCACCGTCAAGGAAGGACCTCACATATACTCGGGCTGACCTCTCTTTTCCTAACGCGTCACACGCGTATTTTCTATATTCCCGTCTTTGTCCATCCTTCGTCTCTCTCTCTCTCTCTCTCTCTCTCTCTCTCTCTCTCTCTCTTTCTTTCTCTCTTTCCGTTCGTCCTCTTCACTGTAGCGGGCTATTCGAGAGCGAAGTAATAAACTAGATAGGGCTACGGATAGAAGTGGAATAGAAGCAGAATCGGGTCACAGCTAGCCAATCCTCTCTGTAGGGCATCACCAATCTACCCACCAGTCACACGTATACAC
>NW_017305767.1:1150260-1167684 GCF_001594115.1 Trachymyrmex septentrionalis | reverse complement strand
TAGGGCATCACCAATCTACCCACCAGTCACACGTATGCACCACACACAGACAGACATACGGTCGTACAAAGATACATACATGCGCGTTGCATACGAAGGCTTCGTTATCATCTCTTCCTAGGATTCCTCTGACAACTTTCTCATTCACCCTTCTCTATTTTCTTCGTAAGTGAAATTCGTGCGATTAATTCACAAATTTCCCCCGCTCCATATATCATCTTCGCAATTTCAACGTGATTCCGAATTTCATAACCAGCGTTTATTCATTATTCTTACTTACATTGTGCATCGCATTTCCTGCTTATGTGAATTGTTATTTGTGATGATTCTTCTCCGTTGTTTCTAAATTAGTTTCTTTGAATCATTTATAGTTTCGCTTCGGATTGTGTTTATATAGTATTATTATTATTTTATGATATCTGATTAAGTTATAAAACAAGAGTTTACAGTATTCAACGAAATCTTCATATCATTTTTATAACGTTAGCTTCGTTATTTTAGTTTTGATTCCTGATTTCGAAATAAAATCTGTTCGTTATATTTTATTAAACTCAGAAATATCTATTTTTTGATGAAAACTTTTTACATAATCATTGCATTTGTATGTTTAGTTATTGCCTTCAGTTTTTACCTCGGTCTTTTTTATTAATAGAGCTGAAAGCATATTTATTGGAAAATTGAGTTTTTGAATGTAAAATAATTAAAAAATAAATCTGCACAATGTATTAAATATACATATAATCTCGGGACTACAAATTGCATTTGTTCATTCTTTTGCTTTTTCTCTTCTAGAAAATTTGTTCCTTTCGTAAGTCTCATGTGTTCTCGCGGAACGTGATGCACTATTTTGCGGTGTATCTTCCTCAGGAGGATTTCACACGAGTGAACCTCGTAAGAAACTCATGAACCGCGGAGCCACGTATGTATGAATGGCATCGCGAGTGTCTCACAAAGTGGAAATTTCAAGTGACGTCGATCCGGAGCTGCATAATGCTGCGTCGTCGCGCGAAATCCCCGACCGGCATGACTCGCACATCGGCTCTTCAAAGGAAAATCCTCGGCGCGGAACTTGCTCGGCTTCTCGCGTTACGCTTGGCTCCGTACAATTCCGAACTGTTCCAAAAACTGGGACTGATCGGATTCCTAAACTATTCCTAACTATATACTAAGAATATAGAACGATTCCCATACTAAGAATATAGAACAATGTTTCCAGCGTTCTTCGGGCTGAGAAAACATTTACGTAACACCACGACTTTGCACTAGTACTGTGATAAAGTAAATTAACTCTTCGATACATCCTGAAGTATAAATAGCAAAAATTTTTATCTAATTAAACAAGAAATCCTATTTTCAATCGAAACGAATGTCTTGGTGTTTTAAATATGAAAATACAAAAATATACAATTTTTATATTTTTGTACGAATTTTGTTTGATTCGAATCCTGTTCTTCAAGCAACAAAGAACAGTTTTGCATGGACTTTATTTCGTATTGACTTTTACATTTTCGACAGGAATTTTGTAAAATATGATAGTAAAAATACGAAAAGTTACGCATAGAAAAGGATTCGCATAACGAAAATTCATTTTTTTAATCGCACATCAAAATTGTTTCAACATTTACTTAAATCGCTATATTTAAAACAAATTTCTTAACTTTTCTGTCAATACTCGAAGTTTAAATAGTAAAAATTTTTATCTAATTAAGTAAGAAATTCTATTTTCAGTCGAAACAAATTTTGGCAAATTTGCTTTTTAAATCAATGATTAATAAAATCAAAAATATTTATATATTCAAATATAGATTCTTTATAAAAGCTAGATAAAGCAAACATGTAATGTCAAAAGTTATCAGTCTTCCCCAGTATAACGCAATTTAACAGAGAATAGAATTCCGTGGTCTTCATTCATATTTTCAACACAATGCCAATCCGAATTCACGTGGCTGTGCGGCTAACCGCTGAATGCGTCCCGAATGCGTGCTGACAATCGCATCGGCTTGTATTGTAGAACGATGTCGCGCATCGTAAAACGAAGAAATACACTTACGTTTGCAATTGTGACTTAACACCAACATTGTAATGCCGTTTATGTTTTCGATAATATTATCGAAACAACGACAAAGTTGCGAAATAAAAAACAGTACTTCGCGCGATTAATAGAACAATCAAAAACTCTCCTCTTGTGTTTGATTGAAAGTTTAGAAACTTAATAATTTATTTAACAATATACCTAATTATAGTGTGTTATATATACATTTATCCATATATAAATTTCATATTATTTACTCAATAACATATAAAAAAATTTTGTATCAATTTTCCTTTTTCATACTTCGGAATTTTTTGAAAATTATAGTAACGATCATTAATGGATCGTTCAAATCGGAAACTAAAATATATTATATCTTTCGAAAACTAAGCGCAATTAAAATGTAAATAAAAGATGTATGAGACAGACATTTCTCTGGTACTGAAATAAAATCTGACCAAGAGGACACGTCACCGTTTACAGCCTCTCGTTCCCTCGCACGATTGCTAACAATACAAAATGCAATATACTGTCGCGGTCGTAATACTGTCCAATGTATCATTCCACTTCTATCAAACCGAAAGTCGCGCTGCACCACGGCCAACAATCGTGTGACGAAAGGCTAGCCCGCGAATTGACACGGCAATAAAAGTAACTGAGTGCGGCAATCGTACGAAGCGACGGTATACTGTTCGCGAAATTCCGTCGAAACGGTGCTCGCGTCGCCATAAATCTAACCAGGCAGATCTACTGTTGCGATACTCCAACGTAAGTGGAGTAGTCGGGGGTTCGAGTAACTCCATATCGTTACAAGTCGCCGCGATCACCGAGTCGAATACGTACGAGTGCCGTGAAATTGAAAAAATTGATTAATTCCGCTGGTGAGGGGAAGTTTGAATATGTAGATATACTGTGTGGATAGGTGCTGTATATATTTTCTGTGTAATCACACAGATGTACACGTATATGGTAAGGAATATATGACGTAGTGCTTTCTGAGCTTTTGCAGTAGACTTCAGAAGTGTGCCTCTAAACAAATTCGAAGTAAGACTTTCTTTTACAAAAATGAAAAACGAACGCTAATTATGGAGTTTTCAAACATAAAAATTTAAACTTTTGACAAATTAAACTTCAAGAGCATATAGACGGAACAAATTTTTAATTAACTGTACGATATGAAATTGCGAAAGTCATTTTCGTCGATTAAAAAACATTTAACGTGAAAAGTTTTAGTCCGCGCGTTTAATTTTTTCTCATAAATCTGTATATTGGAGGTGCAGCACAATTTCTATGTACAAAATCTACTCGTGGACATAAATACGATAATTAAGAATTTATTTCCCAGGTAATTTTACTTGGATCCTTCATTAATTTAATTTTCCTAAAAATTCTATTTTTCATTGAAGCTGATCTTGGATTTACAAATACATTTCTTCACAATTCCATAAATTGCGCTGATTTGATTTTTCCAGCTTGAAATGCAATCGTAAAATTAAACCCAGAAACTTTATAGAGCTGAAAAAATATTATTTGTAAATCCGCATATAAATATTATTAAGCACCAAGATCCGTTTCGGCCGAAAATAAGGTACTTTCTCTTACTTTGAATTATTCTTTGAATTATCCGGTCTAATTTCCATTTATAATTTTAAATTGGCATTCGTGTCATTATTTAATTTCGGAACATCGAAAATAGCAGGTGAGCAAATTTTCGTTGAGAAAATATCCCACAAATCGATTAGAAGACAATCATTCAAAGTTTGACGCGAAGGTTACGTAGCATCTCAATTACAATGGCATGCTACAAAGCTGATACACCGATATAGTTGTATGCTACTACGTAGCATCGCATTTACGTCAGTATGCCGAGGTCACAAGCGGGTGCAGCTTAACACATCGGTCTATTGTAACTTTCCGGCAACCAACTCCTCCGCCATTGTTTCTAGCACAGGCATTCGCCGATATCGCTAATTAATTTGTTCTCAGGCGGCCACGCTTCTAAAACAACTACGTATAAAAAAAATAAAATAAAATAAAACCAACATCGCGAAACGAAATGTGCCGTAGAGACATTTCGTTTGCACATCTAGGATAAAAGGTCTGTGTTTCATTGGTATAATAAACAGAAACTATACAAATAATGTCGAGCAAATTTAAACATTTTTCTACCGTAGTCACGTCGGAGAATGGATTCGTCTCCAGATACATTGTTTTTTTTTTCTATAACGAACAATGGATTTTTTTTCATGATTTTTCATCGTACGAGAATCTGGCGGAAAAATGAAGGAACGTTGCGGAATGAATTAGAAAAATTGTTCGAGAGCTTCGTGCGCGCGTGGCCTGGCAACTTCAGTTGCGAATTGTACGGCTGTCTGCATCGGCGGAAAGGTGTGCGAAATTGGGTTACGGGCATGACGGTGAGTTAACCCTTTATGAGGCTATTCTAACTTCGCAGTTGCACAATGGCATTGTTCTTATTTCCTACGTAGTGTCATGCGGTGCCTTCCGCGACTCGTTGAAACGTCAATGTTTTATATGAAATACTGACGGGATACTAAAGACGAAATTACACAATGTTATAGCTTCATAAAAATCAACAATCCGATGAGTACAAAAATATACGACAAATCGATAAAGACTCACGAGAAGATACAAATCTTATCTTGATCTCGAAATTTCTTGGAGTGAAATCCTCCAAGCGAGTCAAAATACTGCCACTAATGAAAAAGAGTGAAAATAAGAGTAGCAGATTTTTACTTTTTTCTTTTTTGGAGTGAAATTCATTCAAAGGGAAGAAATCTCACTCCTTTTTTGAAGTAAATCTCACTCTAAAAAAAAAAAGAGTAAAAATTTATTTAAGAGCGTAAATTTTTCACTCTTTTATAATAGTAACAGTATTTCAAGTTTTTTTGGAGTAAAATTTCATTTCAAGAAATTCAGAGAATTCACGCTATGCTCTTTAAAACATTTAATAGTTTCGTTCCATAAACATATTTAAATTGTTAACAAAAATGTTTATCTATTAATATTAAATAATACATATATTTAAATTTCAAATATTGTATTTAAACATTTACTTAGTAATTTCAAATTAGCGAGAACACATTAGACTGCGTCTAAAAACTTATTTTCTAGCCTTAGGCACTATGATTAAGTTTAAAAGCAATATGTTCGACGAATGAACGACGTAGAAAGTTCACCGTTCGCGTACTTGGCAGCGCAATTGGAGATCCGGAAAAATTGCCGACCTACGTACGATCGTGAAAATCTCCGGCTCTTAAATTCGGATCGAGAAACTCGAGATAAGCGTCGCGATAAAGTATGAGCACAGAGACGAAACTCGAGAAGTAATAACTCCCTGAGGCGATCTCAATATTTGATTTCTATCGATGACACAAACGGAACGGGGATTCTTGATAACATCGACACGACACTACATTTCGCGAACGTATTTCTGGAACAAACATGTCGCCGTGTGTATCTCGTCGAAAAAGTAAGCATCCATCTTCGTATTCTGTTACGTCGATGAAGATCGCGGGGAAATATCGACGTGGAAAAATATGGTATTCCAATCGAAGGGTTCAAACACGAGGATACGCGCGATACTTTCCACGTAATTCTGTCTTGCACAGCACAATTTAACGACCATTATATTGAGAGCGCCGTAAGTCTAGTTTTAAAACATTACTTGCTGTTTGAAGAACGCCAACTATATACAGATTGTGCGTTTGTTTTAACAAAATACTCGAAACTGTGTACCTACGACATCTTAAAAACAACATATACGCTGAAAAAAAATTTACTAAATCTTAATAAATATTTGTTTGAATAGTACTAAATATTCTAACTAAATATTCACTAAATGTAAACATATATTTATTTGATACAAGAGAATTATTAATTTGATTAAAGTCATTTCTTTTTGTTGAGTAATTATGTATTTGCTGTAAGTAAAATAAATAAATGTTTAATCTTCAAATAAATATTTATTAAAACTTAGTAAATTTTTTCAGTGTACATTGTTAGATATCAAAAGAACAATGTTTAATAAAAACAAAATTAATAAAATCCTTGAATTAAATAACATTTTCTTATTTTTAACTTCCATGTCAATCTAAATCGATCCGTTTCTGTGATAAAATTGCTCAGTTTAAAAAAAAAATATCCACAATAAGTGTCCATATTAATGTATTTGGTAAATATATTAATAAATTAAATATAAGTTAAATTATTTGAGTTAAATTAATATATTGTAATTTAATTAACGATCTATTGGACGAAAGCAGTGGCACTTATGAGTGATTAATAATAACTCATGACATTATGAGAGAATTTAACAGTGCACAAAAATCTGCAAGTATCATCTTTCGCGTTTTATATCAAGCTTAAATTCATTCTGTGGCTCTTTGCTTTTTCGAAAACTCAAGAGTTGCGGACCGCGCATCTTATTACATCCCCTCGCAGCCAATTTTGCGCGCTGCACCCACGATTATATCTCTCGACGAGGATAGAGCGACGCCTCGCAAAAATATTATATCGGGTATCGATACGTTGCACAATCAGATAAGGACTCTCAGAGGGGTCCCGCTGACTCGGTCGTTTCTCGTCGCGATGGAATCGCGGTCCGCTTTTATTTTCACAGCCAAGTATTTCGATGACTCAACCGCTAGACGAACATTCTCGTCGGAGGACGAGATCGTTGTCGGCGCCGTCCTCATTCGTTCTCTCTTGTTGGAGAGAGAAACGATACTTAAGATGATCGTAACCACAAGGAATTCCTAGAACGTTCCCGAGGTGAGGAAGTAGATCTTCTTGGCACAGATTGGCGATTTGGACAACGCGATTGGACAATGACCCTGTTTGTCTCAAAATTGTATCATCTTGAATTTCTTCTCATAATTCAAAGAGTAATTTTTATTGCTTACGCATTGAAATAGTTTTTAATGAATAGGGAAGACGAGAGATTTATGTATATAATATAAATTATTACATCAAGAATAATAAAAATTAATAATTTAATAAATCTTAATTATATATATATGTAGGATTAATTCCTAGAGAGTCTAGTTTCAATAATAGGTATATTATTTATTTAATTTTGCGAAACTTTAAAGCTTTATTATATCCTAGCTCCACTTAAAATTTTTCATTATCTTTTAATAAATAATAGTCTGTTTTTTACGATGAGGATACTTTTATTAACATATTTTAAAATATTGGAGGTATTAATATCAGAGTAAAATAAAAATAATAAAACGTCAATCTCCAGACATCTTAATCTTGTGAGTTTAAAATTATTATACTGTGTGTTATTCTCTGTTACAATATGGAAATAAATGATATGTAAACTAAGATAGATGATTTCGTAATTGATACGTTGAAAGATGCGATGCTTCGGCATTAACTGAAAATTCGTTAACTGAAAATATCGTTTAATTCGATGTTACGTAACGCGGGGGGGGGGGGGGAATTCGATTTACCGCGAGCGAATATTTACTAACACGTACGGCGTTTATCCACGTGGCATCGAGCGGCAACCTCGATAGCGATGTGGCTGCAGCGAATTATGCACGCGCGGGCAGACGATGAGATCGCATCGCAGCGAGCTCGCCCGAAATTGATGCGCGATAATAATACGATCAGGTGGAAAATCGAGCCTCGACAATTGTGTGCTAAGCGTGCTGTTGGTCGATAACGTGTCGCGAGATTCCGTCGAAGCGATAGCGAAGTGATGATAATAGGGACTAATAAGCAGTCGGGGAAAATGCTGATCAAACGAAAAGAATACACATTTGTATCGTATATATAATAACCATTGGATACTCCCAAAAGAGCTTTGTTAAATCTTATTTAGTTTTTTTTGTTTTCATTTATCTATATTTATCTTTGCGAAAGATTGAAAGATAAACGGATATTTAAAATTATGTAAATTTGTTTGTCTTTTTTCGAACGATTTTTCAAAAATTTATAAATCAGACAAATAATATCAGTAATATTAATAATATATGTTATCAGTAGTATTTTCTAATGTAACAGGTCCAAAATATTTTTTTGGAATGCTAAAAGTTACTGTATGTATTTTCCTTATATTGAAAACAAACGATATACCTGTTACACAAAACCAATATTTTTATTGTACTTTTCTGCAAGCATCAGGTGTACAAAGAGATTTCATACTAGAACGAATCCATGCGAAACTCAAAAGCAGTAACACTCTAAACGATAGAATTGCGCAACGCAATAAAATTTCCATCTCAGAGATCTGCAGCTTCATTTAATAGTTAAGGACACGCGATTACAAACTTAAGAATTGAAGATGTACGATTTTTACAAGAAATTGTGCATTTCTGTCCACATCGAGCGAATAAGTTACAAAAATACAATTTTATCGCTTCCTCTTATCCTCCTTGGACACTTACAAGACGCGCTCGGCAAGTCTAAGAAAGCGAAAAAACAAGCGAGAAGTGCCAATTGCAAGTTGTGCACTGACTGTATATAACTTCTAACCTTTTAAGGAGAGCTTTATTTGGTGGGTCGCGATTTACTGAGAAACATAACTGCGTACCGGTGGTGCTATGAGACAGTTCAGAGTTTAGGTCTTCATGACCGCGTCGGTCGCCATAAATTTCATGTTGCGTTGCTTGAAACAGATCGTAACACTGGCGTAATTTTTTTTTCTTTTTGTTAAATCTGTGCCAAGCACCTTCGAGTAACGAGCACGGTTCTATCGCGCAATCTATTTCCGAGTTAATTACCGGCGAAATAAAGAAGTAGGTCGGGCTGTCCTACAATGAGTACAGAATATCGCGCAGGAAAATTGCGATAACGAGCCGCCGAATTTAATTCGAGTCCAGGTCCAGAGCGTAAAAACATTTTTATGACCGTAGATGTAATAAATATACGTAATTAAATGCGGTAATTAACCATACTTTTGTATTTAATATTTTTACATGTGTACTTTGAAACTAGCGAGTATGATGTTTTTTTTTTCAACTAATTCCAAGTTTAAGTCTTTATGAGAAGGAAATTACGTTTGTGTATGCACGGACATTTGTATTAATTAGGGTAACGAGAACATTTTCCGTTTTAACGTGTAAAAACATAAATAAGACCGGGACTAGAGAAATCTACTTTTCCAAATAGGTAAATTCTATTTACCTATACCAATTAAAATGGTAGACCGGACATGAACATTCCGGTAAGCCAAGCCTATTTATGTGAATAATGAAGATAACTGGTCTAAAATCTACTCATCCACGGAAAGAACGATTTTTTGAGATAAAGTATCTAAAAATTTATCTAAAAATCTAAAAATAATTTTGGACATTAAATTAATTATGGAGGACGTCCGAGCTTTGCTGGACGTCCTCCATAATTAATTTCTCGCACAACATTGCTCATTTAATTATACTTGAATGTCCAGCACAATTACTTTCTCAGACATGTATTTAAATTTTTAGATACTTTAGCAAAATCGCTCTTTTCCGTATAAGTAAATTTTTTTAAATTATATGATCTTGTCTGTGAGTACAATTATCTTACACTTGAATATATATCCATCATATTTTTAGATACTTTAGCAAAATCGTTGCGTACGACGAAATTTTTTGAAACTATCAAAGAAATAAATCTCATATTAATCTTTTTCTACACGATATAAACGCATTTATCTCGGTGAAATTAGTGTAAGATAAGCGCGCTAAGTAAATCTCGCGTGCTTTTGTGTACACTCCGCAGGAAATTGTCCTGCGCTCCACCTTTCGAGCTGCACAAATCGCATCACCTACCGTGATCTTCAGGTCCCGCGGGTCGCATGTGTCGTATCGTCTACTGAAGCGGAGCACTGTGTGCGTCTTGTTCTCGTAACCCAGTAAGAGTCGGTAGTCCTGGCTCGAATCCATCTGCGGATCTCTGCTGGCGTCCTTCACATGCCGGTCCTGGAAACAAGCGACGACTTAATGTTCAAATCCGCGCCAACTATACCATAAAGTACCATGCATCGTCGAGACTCCCCCGCACGTACTCTCTCGCGACACTTTTCTTCCGCCGAAAAGTTGAGATCGTCGCGGTGAAAGGGTCATGCGTTCGAGAAAAAAAAGGAAAAAAAAAAATTCGAGACCGGAAAAAAATGTGCCCTCAACTTTTTATCGCTGAATATAAATTTTTTGACATTTCTGTGAGCGAAATGAGAAAAAAAAAAAATAATAAAAATACGCTGTCAGTAATTCTCGAGTTTTTACTACGAGAAAGTAATATCGACAATATCGAATGTTCCAATATTGGAACTTCATAACGAATGGATTAATATTGCTTCACATTTATTCGATGAATATTCAGCGAATATTCTAATATCAGATGACGCGTTGCATACGGGATATTAAACCGTTACTTAACGAATCATGACATGAATGCGGCCCATCGACACTTGCAGCGGGGAGGTCATCTTTCAATTCTAGACGTGTGCGATTGAGGAAGGCAGGCTTTTTCTCTAACGAGCCAGGCGCTCGTCGACATGCACCGGCCGACGTGCAGAGACGCACCACCGGCATGTAGTTAGCCTGTCCTACTCGTTTCAAATTTATCCCGGCGGTGCCGGCTCGTTACCGTTAGCAGTTAACAACTGATTGGTCATTGACTTCGTACGTAAATGAATAGACCCTGCACCGTAATTTGCCCGATAATATCCGCATACGCGCGCACGCCTTTACCAGCCATCTCGTTCGGTTTTGCGCGCGAATGACGCGAAATTGGATACACCTCTTGTAATAATAATCGATCCTCGTAACGACGACGATCGTGGGACCGACAAACGCTTTCCCATGCGTGACCACTTGCATTTACAGTTAGCCGACATCATGAACTGGCAACTCTCCTGGCGATCTCGCGTGAAATACGAATTTATTACTCGACCCGCCGGCGACAAGCGGCCACATATGTTTTTTTTTTTTTTTCCTTTCCTCGCTAATTCACCCCGTTTTTCACCAGCACGACTAGTACTACAAGCCTGGTAACGCTAACTTGGCGTTCAAGTCAAGTTCTTCTTGATAATTGGTACGTAAAATTCATATTACCTATCACGAAAATTATAGTGCCAACGGCTTTTCTTTCTTGCCAGCTGAGTGACTGGGTAATAAACCTGTATAGAATGTTTGCTGTTCACTATCTATGTTTTTCTTCTGATTTACATCGTGGACACTTATCTTGCTGCACTCCGACTTTTATTTTTATTTATTTATTTCTTTTTTTTTATTGAATAATTCATTTAGTCTTTGCCTTAATTTACATCGATTGAAAATCTTTCTAGTTGGATAAAATTCGCACGTACGTGTAGCCTTTTATGTATACTGCAAAAGTTTACTGCAGACATTATTATCGTGCAAAACTTAATACAATGAAATTCGCCACCGAAGAAAAAGCCGGAAGGCAGCGCTATCGACACATCGTGCACTATGAAAATATTCACAAACTTATGATAGCTGTTATTTTACGAGGCTGCGTACTATGTTTAAGATATGCTCAACTAGAGATTCTAGAAAGGCAAAGATGCTTTGAAGAACTTATACGCTTCCATTGTATCATAAATCCGGATAATGAGATTGAACAGATAAGTCACGTAATATCGACTACGGTTTTAGTAAAATTAATATTTTACCCTACTTAAAAAGTAGGCGGGGATTGTGATAACGATCGACGAAGTAATGAACTCTCATGAAAGATATTCAATTAAACACTCTTATTATTAATTTTTAATTTTTCTATATACAACTATTCTTATAGTTGCCCCGCCCCCCCTCCGTTGTATACAGGGTGACAAAAAGTTTGGCTACAAAGTTTCGTGTGTTTGTTAAATCATTTATAGTAACGTCTATTTAAAAAAACAAACTGTGGAGTGTTACTGATATTTTATTACAATATAAAAAGACTACACCAAAAAGTTTCATCGATCGATGAACTGAAGTCCGCTCTATTGGCTGCCTGAGAACATTTATAAAAAGATGCGTATTTATTAAAACTTCTTTTTATTAAAAATTATCGAAACAAAAGCTAGCCATTTTGAATGTTAAGTATTATGTTTGACATTCAATAAGATATAACTGACACTCCAGAATTCGTTTTTGTAAATATACATTATTAATGATTGGATAAAAATAAAACTTATAAAACGTTCATGCTCTTTTTAACTTGAAAAGTCGCAATTTTTACATTAATTCCTATTTGGATTCGGATTATACTTAAGCCCGTGTCACACTGCGCATTGGAGACTGCAGATTGCGAATTAGAGATTAGAATTCGACTAGATAATTTCAATTTTAATCCTTTTCGTCCTGATTAAGACTTAATTCTGATCTTCAATTCGCAATCCTCGACCTCCAATGTTACAGTATGACATTGGGCTTTAGATACTTTACTGTGATATTTTTGATATTAAAGAAAATAACCGGTGAATAACCAGAAAATGCTGAATAATCATAGCGGTGACTTTAAATTTTTGCTAATTATCTAACACGCTCGGTCGCTTTTGTTCCGAATACCATCGGGCCTTTTTATTGTACGCGCGCACCGACTTCTTGCGCGATGTCGATATTAGAATGCCATTCTATCGTCTTACAAAGAAACGGCTGTTGCCGACAAAAACCAGCGGCGTCGCGCCTGCTTCGCCCTTTTCCCTCGCCGATCGAGTTTCTCGTTCGCGACGACGATCGTCGAACCGAGACGATTGCGAGCTCCTGTCGCAAGGGAGACAAAGGGCGAGAACGAAGGCAAAAGTTTAAGGCGAATTTACACGTAAATTTCTGACGATGGTGATGAAAATCATTCGAAAAGGGAAAGTAAAATGACTCGAGGGTAACCATTACTAAACCTTTTTATCAAAGTTTAATTTTCCATCCCTTTCCGCTCTCATGTTTCACAAAGTTCCAGCTAAAAATGTAAAAGTGGAAATGAGATAAATCCGTGCAAAATTGTCCCTCGTTTAAAGCAGTATGGCAGTTCGAGGAGTCGTAACGAAATTCGCAGAAAAATATAAAAATTTTTAGTGTTTAAAATTCAATATAGATACTCGAACATTCATGCATTGACAGGAGGGTTAAACAAAAAAAAAAAAGAATTGTTGAATAATAAAAGAGTCGGCCGCTTTTTAGCCAGTTTGAACGATTAACTAGGTTAAATAATGCAAAATAAAGCAAGCTGTGGAATTTTATTCCGCTTTTTGTTCGATTCGATTTGTAGAAGCAAATTAGTCTAACGCAATCCGCATCCGTGTTTCGCGCGCGGTATAACGATTTTACAATTAATCCCCTTTATTGCATTCGGACTGATCACGTGCAATAATGATACAAATCGCGAGTACCGCGTGTTCGACGTGAGAAATTGTGGGTTATGAAACGCGGGAGGAAAGTTGAAAGTTGGAAGTTGAGAACTCAGAAAGCTGAGAGAGTTTAGGAAACCAACAGCTTACAATCGTGAACTGAGAGCTTACAGTGGAGAGAGAGAGAGAGAGAGAGAGAGACAGAGAGAGCACAAACTTGACGCGTCTACATGCATATTCGCACAGCATGTTTACTCTTCAAGGATGATATATAATTGAGTTATTGTACACGCAAATTGTACGGGAGGAGTACTCCCCGATGTCGACTCATTCTTTCTCACGGCGTTGAAGCAGTTTTAAGAAGCGGCGAACGCCCGCGTCGGATCGACCGCGAATCGGGTAGCCCACTTTTAGCGCGGTACATTCGAACAAAAACGCGTTCATCCAATTTATTTTGGATGATTCATCCGGGGTAATCATCGGGAGCGAACCGTGTAAATTCGCCTTTAGTTAGGTGACTGCGAACGGTGTAAGGCGGTTCGGGGGCCCCCCCCCCCCCCCCCCCCTCCCCTCCTCCGACCCCCTTAAGGGGTCCGAAGACAAGTTTTTCTGGCGAGATTCCGTGCCGCCGCCTCGATATAATTATCGCGGCGCGGCTGGCTCAGCTTCGGAAGAAGCGCGCCGACGCCTTCGGGACGATTTCGTAGCCATTGTTCCATTGTGAAGGATCGCGTCCCTCCACCCTGCGCGGCTCCCCCTCCGGCCCCGCAGCTTTATTAAAATTTCATTTAGCCGCGAGCCGCGTACCTGCGCGTGCTGCGTGATTCTCGACGAGTCACGCGTGTTATGTCGCCTACCCGGTACCGGACACCCTCCATCCTTGTTCTCTTCGCCTTCCCTGCTTCTTTTTCCCTGGGCTGATGTTCTCACCTGGGACGCGTCACGTCGCCTTTGCGGACGTCAAGATATGCGAGAGGAAAAAGAATAGGAACGGGGGCTGCGTCGACTCGCGTTAGCTTCAGAGAGGCGAACGCGTGAAAATAATTTAGCCGGGAGAAAGGTGAGAAATTGAGTGAAAAGCTGAGACTCGAGTGTTACGTAAAACGAATACACGATTTCGAACTTTTGTGGAGAGAAAGTTGGAATTGCAAAAGTGCATGCATCAGTAAATGCGATTGATTAAGAACTTCTCGAATAATATTTATTTATCAAATATAAATATTAATTTCGATACGTACTCGAATCGATAAGATTTTAAATGTTAAAATTTCAATTAGTCAATGTTTGAATATCATCGATTTTGAGCAAAAGGTATGTTAATATAAATCAGTAACGAACAAACATGTTTAAATAAACGAATCGAGTGAATTATCACTCCGATAAATTCTTGCTTTAAGCACAACAGTAATTATATCCAGGAATTTAATTAAATAGATAACGATATTTATAAGACTGATTTATCATTTTTACAATGGCAAAAATAAAATTGACTGAAGTGAAATTAGAGACCGGTACTTAAATAAATGTTTCACCGTTAATTTTGCAACAATGTTTTCATGACTATAATTTATTTGTAACTTCAGATGGCCTATAGCCATGTGTCTTGCAAGTTTTCCTCGTTGTACGACTGCCTGCGGACGGTATGCGGTTTCTCAAAGGTAAGAGGGCCGTCTGACGAAGGATTCGAATTCTTGTACGAGAAAGGGCTTTACCGGCGACGACAACCGCTTTGAACCTCAGGCGAGTCGGTATTGCTTCTAAGTTTGGCGTTCTGATGAAAAATTGGAAGAAAGTACGTATGCGTTCGTACTTAAATGCCTTTCATATCTCGCAACTGAGAGACATCGGGCTCTGACTCGAATACAAGATATCGCGACGAGATGCGAAGAAATATGTTATATACCTTACCTCGGGAAAATTGCAGCAGATCGTGAACGACGCGATGGCGTAGATCTGAGACTCTTACAATAATGAGACAGAGAGTATTTTTGCATTTGAAGAATAGATGTATACGCGAGATAATAATTTTTATAAATAAAAATATTCTACATCGTTCCATAATCATTGCGTTCGACGACAATTTAAATTTCGTGTCTCATTTTTCATTATTGTGGAATTCCGAAGTTCGCGCACGAAATGCGCCACGATGGAATTTCTTCCACGAAGGAAAAATTCCTGCGACGTTGTCTGCCGGAACCGCGGATCGCGTTATCATCGATCGCGCCATGAAAAATTACACGAGAGGGACGTCTCGTCTCACCTCTGCCTGTCGCATCGCATCGCATCGCATCGCGTCGCGATTCGCGGGAGTTCGCGCGAAACGATAGAGTAATAAATAATTTGCGGGCCCATCCCTCGTGCACTGCAACTTCTTCAATTTCCGCCCCCGCCGTCGGAAGTGGAGAACATATTTTTTCCATCCCTCGGCGCATCTCTTCCGCCTGCCGAGACATGAATAATCGAGAAGTCCGAGAAGTCTGTCATGACGTTTTCAACCATTTCATTTTCAACTCTTTTTTTTCATATTCTTCTTGCCATAAAAGTATTCGATCCTTTTCTTTTATAGAAAATCAACACAAATACGAACAACAGGTGTCATCAATTTTATAGCGCAAAGGTGGAATGCATTGTAAAATCTTTATAAGTCCTAAATATATACTTTTTGTGCTTGCATGTAACACTTTGTACTGTGTAAAATACATTGAAGATTACCCCCCTCCCATATTTTGAAAACAGAGAAATCAATCTCTTAACAAAAAATTTTACCATGATTCGATTTTGTGTATTAAACTTCGTGTGGCCTTTATGCTCAATTTTTTTTCTTTAATCATTTCCTATTTACATCGCTCTCTTCTTCCCAAGTTATTTTTAATTTTAGGATAGTCTTGTTATGTAATAACACAACGCAATATATTTTTAATATTAATTCAGCTTACTTCTTTTTTATGCAGACAGCTACGAAGTATGTTTTCGAGATCCGATTTTTCTTTCCTTGATTCTGTTATTTATATATTATACGTTTCCTTCGCGAGCACGCAATGCAATTGGGGCGGATAAACTCTCAGACTTGTTACATCGCCCGAAATTGCCTGTTATTCGCGATTGGACTTCGTACGTTCGTCATGGCGCGAATCCCGCGGTCGACGGCCAAATAAAAGGAAATCGGTTCGGGACACGTACGACAGTAAACTCGCGCAATGTACGATTCTCCATTTCGCGCTGGATGTACACGTGGGACGCGAATTTCCAGTCGTAGCAAAGTGGTGACAGCGATTGCATCCTTCCTCTCCCGTCATGATTTTTCCAATCCATACTGTTAGTCTGCTGTTATTTCCCAAAGTTGTTAAGAAAGAGTCATCTCAAAATTTGACCATAGATACTTGCAGCAAAATTGTAAAATTGTATTTTTCACAAAATTAAAAAATGTATTTTTCATCAATTCGATAATGTTGAAAATTTCGATATCTTTTGCTCAATGAAAAAATGCAAGTTAATGAACTTGCAGACTAATGCGATCTATGTTTAATGCAAAAATGAAAAGATATATTTTTAACATTTCTTCTTCTTGCAGTTATAAGAATTTTAATAAGCTGCTTGTATTCAGTTTGAATACAGTTACAATATCTATACAAAATTAATTTCGCTTTGATATTCCTCGTATACAGTAGTTGCGTGCTCGGCCATTTATATATATAAATATATGAAATAAGGATAATAATATAATGATGTCGGCTAACTATGCTATGCTTTATAATACCTATTGATATTCATACGGTCGGATTAGTCCGTAATCATGAAACATCAGTGACATCAACAGGCATTATCGGCATCCAATTACGTCGCTTTGTGCATACTGGGAGCTTTGTTCCACGAATGTCTGTCTTTCCGTTCTATCGAGCGCACCACGCGAACGCGCAATCAATGCACTTCAGAGGCAGAAAGAGACAGATAGGTAGACAAATAGATAGAGAGATGTGAGAGAGAGACAGAGGTAGACAAATAGATAGAGAGATGTGTGTGTGTGTGTGTGTGTGTGTGTGTGTGTGTGTGTGTGTGTGTGTGCGCGCGCGCGCGCGTGCGTGCG
>NW_017305767.1:1144645-1150160 GCF_001594115.1 Trachymyrmex septentrionalis | reverse complement strand
AGAGATGTGTGTGTGTGTGTGTGTGTGTGTGTGTGTGAGAGAGAGAGAGAGAGGCATGTGCTCTAGTCGCGCGGGCCAACGCACGCACGTATGCATTCAGTAACCGATTCCGCATGCCGGACAATTACAGCAATTATGCCGACCCAATTCACCGTGCACATTAATACTCCGTCGCGACGTCGTCGATGCTGGAGCATCCCGTTGCGCCGATCAAACGGTTCCTCGGTGCGAATGACACGAATCTAAAAGCGAATTACACCAACCTTACACCCGATTAATGGAACGCGTCGCGTGAATAGCTTGCAGTGGAAAAAAAGAACAAGTTGTATTAAAAACGATTATTTCTTCCCCCCATAATGTTTAAATATTGTTCATCTTAAGTAATTTATTATTAGGTAATTTATTAATATTTTTAACACTTTTTTCTCTTCTTTGTACCAACTACGTAAAAAATAACGTAATATTCGTGAAAATAAATGGGCTATTAATTTCATACAAGATTTAGAAGACTTTCTTTGCTTAGTTATTTAAAAGGTACACTAAAAAATGTCGGTGTGGATTTAACTCGTGCAGCGTCTGAATATAATTCTCACCATGTTGGTGTTAATTAATTAACACAATATATAGTGTGGATTTAAAATCTCTGGTTTTTACATCGTCATGATATGGATTTAAACATCGTGAATGCGTGGATTAAAAAATGGTGTTAAATCCACGTCATGATGTTAATTTAACACCAATCAGAATTATGTAGACACCGCATGGTGTTAAGTTTACACCGCCATTTTTTTAAGTATATAATTATTCTTGAAAAGAGTTACGATCTCTGGGATTCTTCTTATATGTCGTCGAGATATCGATCGTTAAAATATATATACTTAATCATATACTTAATCGAGATATTATTCGCAACTATTCTCACATTTATCATTTTGATAATTGAAGATATATTGTATAAAGTGCGGAGGGGCTATTAACGTAAAATGAGCTTAAGTGCGGCTTAAAATGCAGAGTGGTGGGTCCATATTTAACAGGAAAGCACGAAACGTGCGAGCACACGAGCCCAGGTCATATAATCGATCTCCAATCCTTCGTGCCGCCTTCCCATAGTTACACCGTTACCGTGTGTCGCGATGATTACCCGATCCTATGCATGTTAAAGAAATTATACCAATTACGAGCGCTCCAATTCGCCAATGACAGAGGCTTCTAATAACAAGTAATGACTGGTCCGGTAAAATAAATTTTTCTGAAAATCGTTCGAATAAGTAAACCACCTGATCTCGTCGTCGATGTTGATCGCGCACGCGAGGACAAGACGCGGCTTGTCATGTTCTTTTAGTACATGTAGTCATAATTGGATCCCAAATACCATGGCAGAAAATTTCTCTTAGTGTGTCGTACACACGTGTACACAAAATAATCTTTAATCGCAAAAATATCAACTTTTAAAGATCCTTGAAGACCCAATATTTATCGCGAATGACTGGGTCTCTGTGTTTTTAAAATAGCACATTTCTTTCTTATTTCTAAAGTAACAAAAATACATAACCTAATTTTCGAATTATTACTATGAATGAGGTAAAAAAATATTGCTCTATCAATCATTAAAAGTAAAACTAATTTAACTTTATTAAAAAATCCACTTTAAAAAAATCGTATTTTAAGAGTAATTTTTTAAGGGGTGAAAATGACGAAAAGGACATTTAATTATGTTAGATATTTTTAACGACATTATTTCAATAATTTGCTGTCACGTTAAAAAATAGTTTTTTCTCTTTTCTGAAAAGCTTATTTTTTTTTAAATTATATCATATTTTCGAAACAAGAAAACGATATTATTATTCGCGTTCCGTTTATTACAGATTCTGTTAATATCTTGTCTGTTATCAAGTATTACAAATTGTACCGATCCATTCATTCAATTATTTAAATCTTTCCGTTTTTAAACTTCTCTCTTTCTCGTTGTCCAATGAAATTGTCCCGTACGAAAGTACGCACAATACTCGGCAAAAAAAGATTCTCTCGCCAAAAGGAAATTGGTCGCGCCTTGTTAGTACAAACAGTCGCGTTCGAAAATCGCTCGAGATTTCATTATCGCAGCAGTTGACGGCGAGAAAGAGTGCGCCTCTTCAGCATTCAAAAGTAATTCGAAGTCCGCAGGGCAGTGTAAATTGCTTTTCACGGCGTGAGGCTGCGGACGGCGTAGGATCGGAAGATCCCGATGCGCCGCCAACTTCTTTGAGTGATGTGCAAATAGTCTTCCCTTCTGCTCTCTTTTCCTTTCGCCCTCCACGCGGACTCCTCGTCAATGACTACAGCTCCCGAGGAGATAATCCTGCATTCGAGCACCCGGTTCTCGAGGAGATAATCCGAAGCTCGCGAGTCTATCGCGAGGTATTCCGAATAAATTTTTGATGACAAAGTCGCGAATGGGAAATAATTTTTAAGGCCGCCGAAGTCGATTTTGTTGACGTATCGCACTCGAAAAAAAAAAAATGATTTTGTTGAAATACTTAAAAAAAACTCCAAGAATAATTTGGTTGGACAGATTTAAAAATAATTCGATTGCACTATCAAAAATAAGTATGTAGAACTTTCAAGTTGGTTGCTAAAATGTCAAAATTTTTTCTAGCATTGCACATCATGCTTGAGTTTCGTGTATAATTATTTTGATAGCTCAAACAAATTATTTTTAGACTTATGCAGCTAAATTTTTAGATATTTCAGCAAGACTGTTCTTTCCGCGTTGGTTCGCATTCATTTCTACGGCAAATAATATAAATCGAAATTTAAAATATAGCGATACATGAGAATGCGCTGCGAACTTTTTGCCCGTTTTGGAATTAACGTAAATCTCGAGGAAGAAAATATAGCCGACGCGCAAGCGGAAGATCGACGTGATACACATTTAGAATAAATATTTTATTCAAGAAGAGAGCCATGTTGCTTCGGAATTCCAAGCAGCGGCTTTAGACCATTCCAGCGAACGAAAACAATTACTGATACGCGAGATAAGCAGAAAATTTCATGAATATCAAGAAGCGCATGGCGGCGAATTTCATTCAAATATTCTCGCATGAAAATGTAACTCGCCATTTATTAGAATACTCGACCATTTTCAATCAACTCTTTTCATTTTGCTTACTTGCCATTTACTTTATACATTTCTTTATTACACTGTTTTATTTAAATTCAATTATTGTTTTATTAAATCCAATTGTATACCAAAAACATTCGAGTAATGTTTTTATCTATATTTAAAAATCGATAATTAAATCAATCAGTACACCATATATTTACATCTTAGGTAAAAAATAATTAACACTCAAAAAAGTGATCTTGCAGTTACAAAGAAAATGAGCCCAAGTACAAAAATTAGCTAAAATATATAAATTTCTAGCAAGTACTGCGATGTTGGACATGTATTGCACTTAATAATGTAGATGACAGAGATAGAATTTAGGTTCGTGCTATAAATTCTGTTTGCATGATACATAATTTTCTATCAGATACAAAAAAAAAACAGCTACAATTCTAGCTGGAGCAGCAAAATATTTTTTTGCATGAATGATCTTGACGAGACTAATTTGAATGTCTATCGTATAACATCATCGAGATACATCTTGGAAACGAACTTGTTTTTGGAGAAGGACGTGTTTTTTTTTTCGGTAGATGCAGTTTATCTCGTCGCAGATGCATTACGCAGAGATATCGCTGCGAAACACACGATCACGGATGGCACGTGACTCCGAATCTACCTCGTATTTCGCACGTGGTGCGCTTTCAAAGTTCGCGAATCGAAACGTGTAACTTTAAAAAATTCACGCCAATAAAAAAAAAGTATAAAAGTGGTGCAACCGCGTGAAACCAACGTATACATCGGCATACAGTAACGGGTTTTTATCTTTCGCGTTACAGATGAGTCGGAGCGGCATTCGCCGGCTTTGCTCACTCGGCAAACCGCATCACGCTTCGTGGTTGCAAAGTGCATTCACAGCCAAAACATGCACACAAACGTCCTCACTGGAGAACTGTATTATACACCGGAATCGTACAGCGATTGAAAGGTACGACTGTAAAATGATTCCCGATCGATTCATTCACGAAAACATCACAGACACGCTATAAAGTGTATCCTTTGTTTAAACAAATATATATAATGAGGCTCGAAAGAATCTGTCAGTGAAAAATGTAAAAAAGTCCATCAGAGCCTGCGTGCTATTCGGACAAAAATTCTTTATTTTTCGTGTGACTGTAACAAAACAAATAAGATATACGTTTCAACTCCTTCGATTCGGGTCCTTATCGATATAAAATATAAATCGAAATTACATAATTAACGCAAATTCCAAGTTGATGATTCCCGACAAATTAGTTCGTTCTTCTTTATCCAAATGCCAAATTAGCTATGTAATGAATAGATTATCAAAGTTATTACATTATACAATAAAAATATAAAACTTACATAAAGTAAAAGCCGAAGTCATACGCATTGTGTCACTATGTAGAATCACATTCTTTGTTTAAAAAAAGAACGTAAAAATTAGTCTCTCGATCAGTATGTATACAGCTGTTCTATAAAAACATTCTTATGAAACTGTAACGATTAGACACTATCAATATTCTGACTAGCTTACGTATTATAAAAAATGGTATAATTATATATTTTCTTACTTCCAAAGTGACACAACTGAAAAAAAGTTTCTTTGAAAAGGAAGAAACTATTTTTCAGTTTGACAGAAAAATTATTGCCTAATCAAATAATATATATAAGATAAAAGAAATTAATGATCAAATGTCCACTTTTTATTAGACAACTTTTAAAAAACTATTCTTTTTATTTTTTTTAGTCGTGATTTTTTATAAAGCATAAGTTAGTTTATTTTTTACGATCGATAGGATAATGTTTACCTATCGCATTCATGGTAATAATTTAAAAAAATCACGTTTTTCAGTAAAAATGTCACTTTTAAGGGAACGATTTCATAATCGCATAATCGTAAAGACAAAATACAGTGATAAACCTGCTTCCTAAAAAAAATATGCGACACCTGATGGCCTCGCGAAAAGTATACATACAGTCCTACGATCGCGTAATAATTTTTAGGGAGTATCGTTTCTCACGGAAAGATGAAAATGTAGCATTCGAAAAGACGGCCAAATGCCGATGCTCCAATTCCGATCGCCGTCCAATCTGCGTCCCATTCCGAACGCATAATATGGCCTTTCTGCGTCGCACGCTCGCGTCGTGCCCGACTTTCCCACGAGGAAGAATGGGAGAGAGAGAGAGAGAGAGAGAGAGAGCCCTGGTCGTCGCGACACTGTGCCGCGGTCTCGCCTCGAAAGAAGTCATCAGCGCGCGACGCCATTATTCTTCCCGCCCCGTGCAGCCGCTTTTTCTGGATCGCGAGTCGATCCCCGGCTCCGAGCTTGCAACGCCCCCGCCCTTTTATACCGCGCGCCTGCATTAATCACGAGACACCGGGGATATTATCGCGGCAATGCGAAACGT
>NW_017305767.1:1143039-1144545 GCF_001594115.1 Trachymyrmex septentrionalis | reverse complement strand
CTCCTCCCCCCCCCCCCTCCCCTCCTCTTTTTTTTCCCTGCCTTTACGCCATTCTGAGAGCCGTCTCCGAACCGTAATGTTACTCTCCTCGCGTTACTCCATTCTTTTTGCGCGTACCCTGCACCACGTGCTCCACCACGTTCTAACGACTGGAGGCAGCTTACAATTAGTGGAGACACGCGAAACGCACGGTGCATTCAGAAAATCCCTTTTAGAAATTAGGATAATAGAATCAAGTTAAATCACAGTTTCGAAATGTACGTTGGGTTTGACCTCGGGGGAGGGATGAAGATTTATTAACTTCAGCAAGAGATTCGGAGTTTGATTTATACCACTTTTGAACGATCCCGTTATTGGCTTTCTATTAAAAACTGCACATTTTATATATATATATATAACAATGTATTGTATTATAACTGACATTTTCTCCTCTCAGTAAAATGATACGTTCTTTAAGATAAGTAATAATCTCGTATATTCGTGAAACATTTATCAAGTGTACGCTTAAATGCAGAGAAGGAAAATGTGAAAAAATATATACGCAAGATATTCTCTGAATGTTACACTGCAGCGGTAATTAAGACAGCAGCTCCAGTTCTCCTTTTCAATTCTGTAAACGCCTGACATTCTTCAAAAAACGTAACTCCTTATTCAGTCCTTCGAAACGCAAGCCTGAAAAACAAGTACTCGGCGCAAAATGGTACGCGAAAGGATAAATAGAAAAGGAAGATTAATCGAATCGCCCGGAGTTTCTGTCGTGTGTAGCTTCTGCGTTGTCTCCCGCCGACTTCGCTCGCATTAAAATTCGCAGCACGCATCCGCAAGATAATCAAAAGGCTGGAGTTTTACGAGAGAGACTATCGTGACATCCAAGGCAGTTTCGTCGATAGAACAGCTGGCCAGAGAGAAAGAAAAGGAGGGAGCCTCGTTACTTCATGGTCGGCCACAAATTGTTCGAGCGAGCGGCGATATCTCGATCCGCATCTAGCGACGGAAGAGGACTTTCAGTACGGAATTCCCCGCCATGGACCGTAAATCTCGTTTCGTCGCTTACCCGCTGCACTGCTTCGTGACCGGAGATGCTTAAATCGAGATGCAATTCCAAATAACATAAATGCATACTGTTATTAGTATTTCAAGATACTTTGATCACAGTAGCTTCTGGTTTATAATATCTTACTTCATGGCTTTCGATAATCTTCGCGTAGGAACTTCTGTTTAAAGGTATAGCGGATGCATAACATATATATACACTGAAAAAAATGTTCTAAATCCGAATAACTTGTTTCTATTGTAGAATAGTTTCAAGTAAACGTTCCTTTATACTGCAACAAGATATTTACTTGCAACTGTTCGAGAAAAAAATTACTTGGATTTAGAAAATTTGTTTCAGTGTAGCCTCTGCAAAAAGTGACTGGAATTGGAAACTTATTCTTTCCGTATAAAGATGAGTGTTATATACATATGAAACAGTTCGTAAAGTCAATTTATATTCAACAATAACAA
>NW_017305767.1:1138596-1142939 GCF_001594115.1 Trachymyrmex septentrionalis | reverse complement strand
TTTGATAATACAAAAAATTGTATTAATAGATCCTAAATAAACAATTATTTCTACAAGTAGTGTCTCATGTTTAAACAAACTATATATATATATATATATATATATATAGTTTGTTTAAACATGAGACACAACTTATAGAAATAATTGTTTATTTAGGATCTATTAATACAATTTTTTGTATTATCAAATATAGAAAAATCTGTAATTTTTTCATTTTGTTAAAAATACGTGTCTTTTCTGAAAATCTTTAAATGATGTGATGCATTATCTTTCTCTGCTTTATGTTCATACATATTCTCGTTTACTTTATATTGTATTTATATTATTCTTTCGTTTACTTTTAAAAATTAAAACTCAAGCCGTAATAAAACTTTCTCCCCCTATCTACTTGCCCACCAAAAAAGTCAATATTACTCCATATTTATTTTAAAAGTATGGATATAAAATATTCGCGCGGAGAAAATATATATTACTTTTAAAGAGAACTGCTATGTTTACAAAGCTACCAATTGATTTTACATCTATATTGCTTTCACGTGTATTCAGAGCGTAATAAATCATTTATCTACCTGTCATTCTAAAACTTCATCCGATAGCCATCGATGAGGAGTTTCTCCATTTATTCTGCCGGATGGAGAAAAGCTGCGAATGAATTAGAGCGAGTCGACTCCTTCAACTTTTCAATTCCGGCGATCCAACGTCGCTTTTTTCTGCCGCGAATTTTCCTGGTTTTAATCCGCGGTTTATATCGATATTGGATATCGCATGGCCACGCTCTCGAGACCGTAATAATCAAAACGCGAAACCGGCGAACAGTAACCGAACGAGAATGCCATTTTGCGCATTACACTTATTGCATGGTTAATACTTTGTATACGCAATTATCTTTAACATAACGTAACGCAGAAAATTAGCGCGAACACAGAAAAAAAATAAGCATAGAATTAAAATTCAATTACCACATTTCTGTAAAATGCAAACGCAGAAAAACAATTCCGATTAATTTTATATCTGTACAACGCCATTTATAAATTCTACAGTTTGAAATAATTTATACGTTTTTATAGATAATGATTTAGGTGTAGGATAATTGTGAAAAGTTTATTAGAAAAGATATACCTACGAGAGTAAAGAGAAAAATTCATACTTTTGCGTGAAAATTTTGCGATAGCAAGATAATTTGTAACGTTAACGTAAATTAACAAAGGCCGGAATAAAAAAATGTTACGACATGTAAGAAACATAAGGTTTAGATAAAAATAATATACCGAGAGTAGATCCAGTTAGCTAATAATTATAAGGTTTGGATGCGATTAAGTAAAACTGCAAACTAAGTTCCTTCTTGACATATAAGCTTGAGCATGAAGTAATAAATTTCTTCGTATACGTTTTTATACGCAACATCTTACATTAAGTCAATATTTACGGATTGCGAAAACTCATTTCCTTCATTATCCAGCATATTGCTTTATAAACTATCGATTTCCGAGATAAATATCACGCTAAGGTAATTATGGATTTGTCTCGCTTTCTCGCACGGTATGTGGAAGCGACGTAAAAGTATCGATACCTTTTTAAACTTGAGACAACTCCGGTCTGCGCGGTAGGCACAGCAAAAAAGCGCCCCGGGAACCATTCGTCATTCCGGTCGGGCCGGTGCGACGGCAGATACGATTTTATTCGAAACCGGTATCGCAACAACGTCGTAACGACACGAGCCACAGGCCTTACGAATTAAGTAGTGCACTCATGAAGCGAGCGTAACAGCGTGCCTGCGGTAGGCGATAAAAAATCCGGGAGCCCGTCCCTTCGCGAAGAGGAATCCCGTTGCCCCCGCGGCGAATGCCACCCGCATCAGATAATATTGAAATTGATGATAAACATTTACGGGAGCGTTTTGTTACACAGAAAAACATATTTGGATCATTGTGCGCAGTCATATAACCGCGCGGTAGATTATGGATTCAAGGGGGGCCCCGGTCGGGCCTGGAGAAGGCACATTGTCTGGCCCTCTCATTTCCATAACGGGTCTCTCATCTCTCTTCTGCTCCCTCTCCCTTTTCCCCCCTTGCCCCTCATCATCGGCGGAGGGCCGAGGGGGCCCTTAACTCGCCTTCCCGAGACGGCATCCACGGATAGGTCCCACCCCTTCCCCCTTCTCTGCTCGCTGAAATCTCAAGCTACCGCTCGCTAGTCGAGTCGCATTGCTCTTTGTGAGTCCAACTTTCGATTCCGATCGCCGATTGTTTTCTCTTTGCCCCCATGGCTTAAATTGTGTTCGAAGGGACACGGAGGACCTCTCATTGTGCCGCCACACACACGTATATGTGACCGCACGTTCAAATGTCGACGCGATATTAATCCCCTTCGGGGGATCCCAAAGTTGCCTACTTGGGATTACAAAGGAGATGGAAATGCGTTGTAAATCACTTGAAGCCATGAATAGAAATTATGAGCTCACTACGTATCTTATTATCCATTTCCGGAAACTTCTTCAAGTGTTATTTGCATTATTACATTTTCTATTGCGCCGTTTATAAGTAGTAGCACCACCTTCCAGAAAACTTCGCATACTTTCTGCCGTCATATCTCTTCGAAATTACTCTCATGGGAATTCCGCGACACCCATACCGTGTAACCGTATCAGTCTTCTCGGCCGTTCGCGTTTTTTCACGGCCAACCGAGCCGGATCTCCACCGACCAGACCAGCGTCACCGCTAATATTTATTCTCGAGGTGACATCGGAGAACGTCCTTCGACGGGGCACTTTTATCTTCCCGTTGCGACGCGAGGTCGTATCCCAGGGTGGCCGCGGGGCTCTTCGGGCCTCAAATTGCATCGACGGATGCAGTGACTCGGATCGTCCAAATAAAATACAAGCAGCCTCGTTCTCCTGAGAAGACCGCCGTAATTCATCGCAAGTAAATCTGCCTGTTCTCTTTCTCTTTTAACTTCGTCATCAGACGACTTCGTTCTCGAGATCGTATCAACGTAACGCAAAAAACAAAATCATATCGCGAGACGAAATGGCAGCGAGCAAACAGAAGTGCACTGGTCAGATCAGAAATGCGAAATTGCCGGGGAAGATAATCGACGTGGTCAGGAACTCTGTTTACTCGCAAGCTGTAAATTGTCTGTTGACGTTCTACGCTGTGTCTTATTTCCTTTCTCAGATACTTGCCGATCGTGCAAGCATCTTGTAGTGCAAGTACCTACAACTACATGTGTAAGAATATCATTGGCGGAAGTCTATCAACGGGGACTATTGGCTCGCCGTAAGCAAAATTTTTTTTTTTAGAGATCAAATATGAAAAGACAGAATTAAACGTAATATTAAATTGTTATTTAAATTATTACATTGAAAAAGTAGTACGTAATGTATAGTTGATAACACGTTTTATTTAAAACTATATTAACACAAAAGAATAATATAAAAATATTTTTGGAATATCAAAATTGTGATTAAGTATTTTAGAAATATTAAAAATATATAATTTTTCCTATAAATATTTTTCATAAAGGAGCCTCCAAGGAGAGATTATGGCTTGTACGTTAGTGAAGAGTATCAGGTGTAACATTCCTATTATGGATGTGCAGTCGTTCAAACTATTGTGACGATCAATTTTCAATCTCAACCATTCAAAGATAAAGTCAATTATTTAATTGTAAATTGTGGTAGATAAATTTACATTCATACAAAATAAATAAAATGCATTCCAACTTCCGTGATAGTAACCACTTATTGGTAAAGCTTTCACAAGTATGTAAGAAGTTTTTCAGATTTTCATACAATCCAGAATAATAAAAAAATTCTGTACCCAAGTTCGAAGATCCAGATTGCAAAGGTTGAAAATTTTACATGGCTGATAAAAAATTAAGAATATACAAAGCTGTCATTAGAAATTTTTCGCCAATCAGAAACTGGCTGCACATCAATTCAGCCGGCAATGTTACCTTGTATTTTTTTATTTTTTCTTTAGTACAACTACAACGAACAGAAAGAGTTGTGTGAAACATAACAGATTCCATGACGTGCCTAGCTTACATACTTCTCACATTACCTTGTCTAACACCTCGATTCCTTTTTCCCTAATCTGCCTCGACTTCCTAGAGATGAGACAACGGTCTGAAAGTTAATCGATCCGTAGTCGGTGGTCTACCTTTGGAAGCGTCCGGGCGATCGCAACAAATGTTTCAATCTTATTCGTCGCTGGACGATCGTATCGTTCGAAGCTATCACGCGACGTGATCTTCCTTGGACCGGTCCTCGAAGTTCTCGGATTTCTCAACTTTTTTACGGCGCGTACACTCTCCTCTCTTTTGACACTCCACCGGTATGTCGT
>NW_017305767.1:1120575-1138496 GCF_001594115.1 Trachymyrmex septentrionalis | reverse complement strand
ATATATACATATCCTGGGACATAAAAGCGGGAAGTAGGAGACCTTCGGATGGTTTCGCTCCACCTTCATCTCTTCCTCTTCCCCTTTTCTATCCTCCTCCTCGTTCTCCTGTTCCTGGAGATCCTTGCTGTGAACCGACACGGTGGTGCGTCCGTTGGATTAAGGGACTTATGCTCGCCGTGGCAGACCAGAAATAAGATTAATTTCCACTCCTCCCTGCGGTTTAAATAGCTTGCAGCAGTGCGGTTTACTGTGACAACTGTTTCTCCCTAATGTAGTATAATTCGTAGAACAGGTTGAGATATTTTTATTCGTCAAGAGTGGTTAAGCATTATGCGTCGTTCCCAGAATTATTGTTCACACACGCGGTTTATTAGTCATTTTGACGAAACGCTTCGTGAATCACAGGACTATTTTGTCGTATTTCATCATATTTAAAATTTCCTCATATCGCGAATTCAATAGTTTCTAAAATCATGATTGGATAACGTTACTTTTTATGTCTACTCTAAAAGATTGCGATAATCAGAAAATAACGTACGAAGGTCGTTTGAAAAGTATTGAGCTTCAACATGAAAATGGCATTATTCATCAAAATCCATTCTGGTGCTACAATCGTATATGTGTTGCAAGATACCTGTGAAAATTGTAGCCATTGTGGACGCTCAGCAGTTGCTCGACCAGTCATTTGTGCCAGTCGATGCCAGTATTTTTGTAAAAATGGAAAAAAAATCGAATATCGACGATCACCATAACAAAAATTTACGAATTGCGGTTTGAATTAATGAACTACCCACCGTATTCACCAGATCTGATTCCCAACGACTTTTTCCTGCTTCCCAGGCTCAAAGTTAGGAAGACACAGATTTTCATCAAAACACGAAAACACTACAACATCGACTGTCACAAAACGACTCTTGCAAAACATATACGATTGTAGTACCAGAATGGATCTTGATAAGTAATTTCTTGGTAAGCCATTTTCATGACGAAGCTCAGAACTTTCCAAACGATCCTCGTATATATAACAGCAATACATAAAAAAAGTATTACATTTATTTAACCCTTGTCTTCATAGTTGTTTTCATACAATTAGCATTTTATTATTTTTTCACCGTCTAAAACCCAAATATGATTGTGAAAATGATTAACGCGATCGACAGTGCTTCGAATGATCCGACCATCTGCCGTATCGTAAATTTAAATTATAATCCCATTTTAATAGTTCGGGTTTATTTTAATTACAACTTGATCTTGTGTTAATTAATACCCGCTGCGTGAGGTTACCGCAAGGATCCGCCGCATACTGTATCCAGGAGCAGCCTGTGTGCCGGAGGTCCCATCGCGGGACGTTGCTTAAGCAAGCGCCCCGTACGTTATTAATAAATTACTATACACCCGGGATGTTAATTACCGGCGCAGCCTCCGCGTTCAGGCGGGTGTCCGGAAGAGAGGAGAAGGATATACAATTCCTAATTACTCGCACGCCGGGCGTCGCTCGTTCGCGATTAGAAAACGGCTGTGCGAATCGGGCGAAAAGTTTGCCGGCAAACAGCACGATTATTCATTCGCACGATTTTTCACGCGCCGTATGAGTAATTGATCCGTGTTTCTGTTGAATTGAAGTCTTGGAAATGGCAACGCGAAAACTGCGTGCAATAAATCCGTGTAATAAATGTAGAAAGAGAAAGAGAGGAGATATTTATTATGCTCTGGAGTGTAAAGCTCTTTCCCGAGCTAAATTAGAACAAGAGATATGTAATGTACAGAGATAACATTTAAAAAGTAAACCATTCGTTTCACCTCGTGAAAATTCATGCGAAAAGAATCTCTAAGATACAGAGGAAGGTATAGAGAAAAGTAAATAAACAAATAACAGCCTGCGTATATAATATCGAAATTGATGTGATTGGAAGACGCGGCTTTGATATTTGAGAAAGAGATTTCTTTGGATGTAATCCAAGGTAAACTTTTACGGAAATCTTTAATAACAAGTATTGATAAAACAATGATCCAATGAAATTATCGCTGCGGCAAGGCTTCGTGTGGAAAATTGAAAAGCCTGTGACCACACCGTAAGCGCAGATTGTCCCAAATCCGCGATATCAAGTCACACTGCGCACCCGACAGGATTCGGCGCCGTCTCGGGCATGTCACCGGAAAACTTTCGCCGCTGCAACGGCGAGCAAAGAAAGGGGGACAGCGACGCGATGGCAATCCCTAATAACTTGCGAGAGAAGCCCTGCGAGACAAAGCCGACGGATGAAAAAGCGCGGGAGCCGGGACAAATCGCGTGCAACCGCAACGCGGCAACCCGTTTTCCCGCCTTCTCCATCTCGTTCCTTCTCTCCGCCGCTCTATCTCTCTCGCGACGTCGTTGCTGTTTCTGCAGTCGCTGACTTATCGCTTCCTGCGACGTGAAGATCAACGGTCCGCGATGCGCGAGACAAACGATCCGCGTTTCTTTTTTTTTTCTTTTTTTTTCCCTTTTTTTTTCATTGTGTTTCTTCTCTCGAGCAAAATCGTTTCCGCGGCACGGCGAGGAGTGCCACGCTGAATAGGGTAAACAGTATAATATCGTGTCTTCGCGTGGCTTGAAGGGGCTTGTTGCGATAAAACGTCACGCCTGACGTTTCGGATAACGAACATTTTGCATTTCCACGAATGATGTACAATTTTAAGGCGGAACAATATTTTATATTTTAAATACAACAATGCAACCGTATGGGAGATATATTTCATTTTTCGTTGACATTTTTGCTTATCTGTTATGCGCATGTGGAAAACTGTCTAAATATACATACGTTTTCGCGATTAAATACTGTGGTGAAAAAAATGATAAGAGTCAACGTTTGTTTGGGCTCAGAAATTGTGAAATTAAATCGACCATTTGTACAGCTTGCAAAATTAATCTGCAGTTATCAATCATTTTGCAAAAAATATTTCACGCGATAATTACCAACGGCAAGATAAATCAAGATAAAAAAACATGTACGCCACGTATCTGCATTAACTTTTACAAATGTAGATATGGATACGGGTAAAAGAGCTATCTCATTTAAAAATCACGTGTGTCATAAAAAAAAAATTATTCATTAGCCAATGGACATATTTTTCGTAAATATATATTTTTCATAAATCTAGCATCGAGATTTCGGGATTTAGATCGTCACGGAAATAAATCGCCGGTCAATAATTCGCAGCAGTTTCTATCTTGCACCGCTATAATAAACTTCTCGCATACTATTTAGCCTAATTCGCGAGCAGCTCCCGCGAGGGACACATGGCTACAACTTGTCGACCCGAGTATATGCACCGTTTTCGGGAAACTCGATGCCTTCGCACGCCATTCTCACGGGAGGACACACACACACACAGGTACAAAGTGTGCGGCACCGCTGCACAAGCCCGTCGCTGCGATCTTAACTTCGCTTTAATCAACGTGCGATCGCGAATTACGAGCCCTCAGTGGGCCGTGCGACGAAAATTTCTTCCGGTAATCCTCGCGCGTGCCGTTGCCCCGTGCAAACTGCCATTTAACGACCTGTGTTCTGTTCCCTTCAGACCACATATCCCACTACGCGATCTAACCAATTGCATAATGACACGTTCATATTTCGACAATGCACAGAAAATGCGCTTTCCTTTGAACAATTAACTTGTCGGGTTGTCGGAAAAGTCACGACGCATTTTTCACCTCAAAATTGTATGTACAATGTCTTCGTTAAAAATGAATGAAATTTAAATTTTGAAAAAGGGTTTTAAAGTTCGGAGTCTCTACTTTCAAAAGCTTACTATATTTTTTCAATTTACGTGAGCTTGGTAATTTTTACATACAGAAGGTTATCAGTTTTGTAGGTCTGTAACATGCCTAAAAAGAATTTGAGAACAATTCCGACTATCTATCGTAAAAGCTTACAGCTTTCCTTGCAAAATCGTTTTTCCAGCGAGTTTTTTGTTACTGAGTTATCACGGATTAAATAAAAGGAGTATTTTTACTTTAATTGCTCATAACTCCGTTACAAAACATCGTGACGTAATTATTAAAACAGATTCTTAAAGCTAAAACTTTGCTCTATCGAGTGGTATAATTGAATGTAGGATATATATTATATTATATAAATTTGAATTAAAAATGTGACCAAAACACGTCATGACTTTTCCGACAACCCAATATTTGAATGAATTATTTATGTTACTATAGTCTTGATATAATAATAATTTATGACAGTCTAATTATATAAAATAATAATAAGAAAATTATGTCTCACGAATAAATTTTTCTTGCATAAAAAGTGATTAAAAATTAATTAATTTAAATAAATGTAAAAATAGTACATTATCAAATCGAGTTAAAATATGAAATTTGATTTCGAGTTCTCATAATTGGAATTGAAATTTCATAATAAAGAAAATTAAAAATATAAATTTGATTAGAATAATAATGTAAACGCGGTTATTATAAAAAAAGAATATATCCTAAAAAATATTTAAATTTAATTACATGATAAATCTTGTAAATCTTGTTAATAATTTTATATTATTCGTATTATTCGAATTTGTGACATAAGTTTACTACATTGGCGTTTGTTAACAATATTTTAAATACTTTTCTATGCGAGTGATTATTTTATAAAGAGAAATTCTTTTTCCTGTATTTTGATCAGACGTGTCAGAAAATTGTCAGAAATTTTAATACGTCTTGAATTAAAATTTTTCTTCTTAATTCAAGACATATTAAATTTTCTAACAATTCTGATGAAAATACAGGAGAAAGAATTCCTCTCTGTAAAATAATCACTCGCATACCATAGAAGAATATTTAATATCCAGATGACATATGATAAGATCTAATTCCTCTTGGAAATCTCACGGTAACGGAAAAGATTTTGAAGCAAGTAGAGAATCAAGAGCGCATTGATTCGTACTTTTTCTATTAGCAGATATCACGTGCTTAATATCGAATCAAGAAGACTCAAGTAAAACTCGTTTTTTGTCTTACAATTAAGCGGTCTGATGGCCGATGGGCCGATGTCACGAATTTCCAGTCGAACACCCGACCAAGCATTTTTCCCTCTATCGCCTTCGCGATAGCACTTGGCAGTGCGCGGTGGCGAGCAATTATTGAAAAACGATTTGCCGGGCCGCGGAATATTCCGCAATTCCGGTATCGCCAATACGCGCTTCGGGCTTCGTTTCTGCCAGTTGATCGTGCCTGACGGAATCGACCGCCGCGAGATCACACGGCCGATGACGATCGTCAAACGCTTTAACGAGAGACCACAGCGTTAACTGCAAAAAATTCACATCTTTTTCCCCAACGCTAATATATTTCGGACTGCCGGCGTCCTATGTACGTCAATGTATTTCGAAGAAACGCCGAATTGCTTCCGGCGAATTTTCGCTGAAAGCGAATGAGCCAGTTTATTTATGCAAAAAGTAGTCATGTTAAAAATCATTATTTAAAAGCTATTTTATCGTTAAATATAGTATATTATTACAATTATTGAGCATTCATTATCAGACTTTATGTACAATAAAACAGTGCAATAAATTATAAATTATTCATTAAAAATGTATACGTTCCTCTTACATTTTCTAAAATTCTAAATATAAGATATAGAAAAGTATAAAATTAATTGATCTCATTGATCAAATCTAAATAAATGTTATTTTCTTTAACCACAAAACTGTAATATACTTAAAGTATATATTAAACTTTTTATATCGTTATTTAATTTTATTCTTCGCTCTTATCGTTTAAATGTGACGCAGTTAAAAGTTTAAGAATCAGTAATTACAGCCATGAGTAGAGTAGAGAAAAAAAATAAAAAACCAGAACGTTCAAAATGCTAAAAAGAACTCTTTCATATTGATAAAACGACTGATACACTAGCTTCTTGTATAAACCGATGATATTAATGGCAATTATACGGTTCGATGCTGTTTCACTCAAAGCCATGCTTTCATTCGCCTGCGGTTCGTCGTTCAACGTTGAAGCGATATATCTGTCCCGTTAAAACGAGTGATCGAGATCGACGAGATATCGTTCAGTAGAGATATGCATGTGCGTCAGATAACGCGTTCAAGCGCGTCATAAAATAATTTCCGCGGAATTATATGAGGATCATAACGTTTCTTGTAACGATATTTACGATCGGTGATTTTACGGTGTCGATCTGACATACCGCGTTAAAATTTTACGAAATTTTGAACGATCGATATAGTATATAACACATAGTAGAGATATATGGAAAGATATGGAATTAAATCTATACTCTGTGTAACAATTACTTTCAGTTATTTATTGTTAGAAAAAAGTTACAATTTCTAGTTATTTCAGATATTTACCAATTTCTTTTATTTTACCATATATAGGGTGTTTGATAAGTAATGATAAAACTCTCGCATAGGGCTGGAGCAGACTAAACTAACGATAAGTCGAAACGTCCTCTACCATTTTATAATTTTTAAAATAGTTCACAAGATATTAATTACTAAAAATCACCGAAGATTGATTTTCAATAATTTTTTACTCAAGTATCATCAGCTTCACAGAAAAACAGCAAGTGACAAAAGTTGTTTATTTTTTTCTCATAGAGTTCTGAGAATTTTTTCAGAATTTTTTAATACCACATTTTCTCATGTTGATAAAAATAATTGCCAATATAAGAAAATACAGTACTAAAAAGTTGATAAAAAATTCTGAAAAAATTCTTAGAGTTTTATGAGAAGAATATAAATAATTTTTTTCTCTTGCTGTGTTTTTCTGTAAACAGTACTCGAATTGACAGTACTCGAGTAAATAATTATTGAAAACCAATATTTGTATAATTTTTGATAATTGATATCATGTCAATTATTGCGAAAATTGCAAAATGGAATAGTGTAGAGAACTTTTCGACTCAGTCTAGTCCTATGCGAGAGATTAATCGTTACTTATCAAACATATCCTATATCTAAAATTGATTCTATCTTAAAATAAGTGGGAGACTAATATTAGAATATATATCTCATCAAAATTCTACGAGTTAAATGCATAAATTTGTTTCTTCTTCAAACGAAACGGAAGATGAGAGTATATTTCAAATAAATTGGAAGCTCCGAGAAAAATCACAGTTATGCTACCAAAGAAAGCAACGCTGAGTATAAGCTCGTATTATTTTGTAAATTAATGTCATCTCAGGAGTCAAGAAGATTGTTTCGCCCGCGCGACTTGGGATAAGATAATTTCAATACAAAGGCGCGAGATAAATCGGGCTCCGTTCCACTAATTCCTCGTCGAAATGTCTAGAAGGGTTTCTTGATAACTTATTTACCCGGGCTGCCTAGCGGTTGGACGGATGACGTCCATTTAGCCTCCCCCATTTTCCTCTCGCCAGCCTTCTTCCATCAGCCTCGTCTCTTTTTCCATCTGTCTCAGGGGAAATGCCGTTCTTCCAGTCAGCCCAACGTCACTCTCGCCAATTTCTAGCCCGCTCGAAAACCGTAGGATCGCGCAAAAGTGAATTCCCCTACGGCGGAATTCTGTCTGAATGTATTAAGGCGAATTTGCACGGTTTACTTCGGACGAACGAGTTACGAACGAATAGGCCAAAGGAAAGGAATCATGAATGCGTGAAGCAAACAATACCTTCGCAAAAATGATCATCGAGAGACCCGAGACGAAAGATGCAGAATCATTGTCTGAGACTTTTTACTCGATGAAGTGAAATATGTAGGTAAATTCACTTTTCCCAAAATTTCACTTTTTCAATGCGGTAGAGATTATAGTTTGTTTATCGATTAAATAGAGTAAATCGAAATTCGATTTATTTATATAATATTTATTTATATATGATATAAATGCGTATTATATTTTCTTTTAATAATTATCTTTTAATTATAAAAGAACGATTTTGCTGAAGTATCTGAGAATTTAAAATTTTGCAGGCACAAATCTGAAAATAATTCTGTTGAACTGTCAAAATAATTACATCAAATTCCAAACAATGAGTAATGCTGCAAAAAGTTTTCGTATTCTAGCAACCAATTTGAGTTACATAATTACTTTGAATAAAATAAAATTATTTTTAGATCTGCATCTGGCTATATTTTTATATCATTCGGCAAAACCATTCTTTCGATATACAGAAAGAAGAGATCCAAAAAGTTTTTCTGAATTTTTCTCTCACGACGTCTGTATTACCAATGCACGCCCTTTTATTTCATAATAAAATTGTACGTCATAAAAGACTATAATAGACACTGTGTTATGGCATATCGAAAAACTTGTTAATTGAAATCTCTTTAGAAATCTTCTACTTTATCGAAGGAAATTTATCTTAGAAAAGCTAGCGGGAATGCGTTTTAGAAAGTTTAGTTGAAGCTTGCTTTGAGACTACATTGAAGACAAGGCGTTACCTGTATATTAGCAGCCATTATTCCCCTATCCGCATTAACGGAAGAAACGATGTATTATCCCGCTCGAATACAACTTCCCCCTGCGGGAAAATGTACACGCGAGCGCGTAATTCGCAGTTATACGTTAAACGAGATTCGAGCCGTCGCTCATTGTTCGTCATTCAAGGAAATGACGTTAGAACGTAGAACCAATGATTACAACTCGATGCCCGCAATGTTGAAGTTCCATCATCTTCCCGTCAAACAGTCGGGAACTATTCATTACTGCGGAGTGAATAATTGTCATGATTCGTGCCATAAAATTTCGAATCTCAACCTGTGAATCAATCTATATATAATTGCCATATATATATAATTGCTCACTACATCCGCTATATCTCCCTCGTATCTTTTTCCCTTTCGTTGCCTCGATAAGAAAGGCACGGCGAAAGTAAGTATCTCGAAGTATACTCTTCCATCAAAAGCCGAATTGAAAGCCGATGCAGGAATTTGTCGAGGATCCTTTTCTTTGCAACCGGATTCGCGCTTTTCGCACGCACGATCATTGTTAGAAGACTTTCTTTTTCCTGTCGTTTCCACTCCTCTTTGCGTTTTATCCCGAAGCGGATACTAATGCGTGTGTCAAGCTGGTTCTCTCGGCCATTGCGAGAGCTCTACGTCGACGTTGGAATAACAAAACTGTCAGCGACACCAGAGAAAAACACTGCTGTCTTGCCGACTCAGAAATACGCACTGTGGTACGACGAGGGATTGGATGAGAGGGAGAGGAAGTGACAAAGTACCGCCGGTATCACGCTACGTTTCCTCCCACATTGCGCAGTTCGACGTTGCTCTTTTCGGCGTGCTTCTTGCCCTCGTCTCTCGTCGGAGGGAATATAGAAAAGGTCCCTACCCTCTCGTCACAGTCCTCGTTTTTCCTCCGGTCGTCTCCTCATCGCGGCTCATTACCGCATGCAGGATTCTGTTTCCGAATGGCGAAAACGACGCAGCTGCCGGACACGCAAAGGGGAATCTCGAAAGCGACACATCAACTGTCGCAAGAACGAGCTGAGTAACTCATTCTGAAGTTTCTGTCGTCAACCACGATTATTATCTGCCAGATGATTCATATTCCCATGAGGAACGAAGCGATTCTGTTTCAAAATAAATTTCCTAATGGTACTCTGATTATTTTAATGAAAAAAAAATAAATAAATAAATAAATAAATAAATGAAGACAGCAGAAAGAGGAAAGTATAGCTTTGTAATTAAAAACTGGATTAATTAAAAAATTAAATTTTATGACAATAACACGCACTTAGTTCCAACATCATGTGAATTGAAATCCCTTTAGCTTTATAATAAAGTTAGACTTGAATTTATATGCTTTTGATTATTAAAAAAAATTCTTTTATTTACATGGAAAGAATAATTTTGTTAAAAAAATTTAAATAGATATAGATAATGTTGTTAGATCATCGAAATAATTATAGGTATAGGAAACTGAAATATGATTAGCAATGCTGTAATAAAAGATTTTGATATATCTTAGCAATCAACCTTTTGATAACTCAATAAAATTATATTTTTAGATACTTCACACGACTTTAAAATTATTTCAGTGGTTCAACGAAATTATTTTCAGATCTTAATCTGGCAAAATTTTTAGATACTTTTTTAGATATTCCAGTAAAATTAATTTTTCCATACAATGATTTGATTTCAAGGTGTTTTGTATTAATTGAAAATAAAAAAGAATTAAGGAGCAGAAACAAGTAGCAGACAACAAGTCATTTATTACATATCCGAACGTATCCGAAAGATAAACGAGATAGATGGCAATTTCGTAGCAGTCTTTCTACACGCCAAAGTCGTGATAAATCGTATCAACGATTAATTCGTGCCTTAAGAATTCTGGGTGTTCCCCGCGGTTCAATTTCGTGCGTTAATTGGACGCGAGAGGCCGGACGCGGGCTGAACTACGGGCGGAGTTTCTACGGAGTTAGAAATGAAAGCGTCGTTTAAAGCGAGCCATTAAACGGACGTGGCCGTTACACCAATTAGCCGTAATACGAGTTAAGTAGCCGAATAGCCGGAATTTATCCCGGGGCGACGAAAACCGCCGGCCTGCGGCTTCCTACGGGCTGATAATCTTAACAAGGCGAGCGAACGCGGGTGTTGTTGCCAGCACAACGACAGTATGTTACACACGATGCTCGCGTGCGCAAACGACACGGCTCGATAATTTGTCGAATTCACGGACAATTCGTTCTCGCCGCGGCTCAGGAATTCGAGGATTCTTAAGATGCTATCACGCTCGAAATTCTTTGCCAGACGGACGCTAACTGAAGGTAAATCGTTTCTGAATCGGTTAATTCATGATGTCAAAATGCACGTCGTAGCACGAAACGATGACAAATCAAGAAATTATCCCAGATGCAAGGACGAAGTACTTATTAAAAGAAAAACTTATTAAAATTTATTTTTAAATTGCTGCGCGATTTATATCCATAAACTGCACTGGCTGGAGTTTAAGTGATATACTCTATTTCTTTCTTGTTAAATAAAAAATTAACCAAACCTCAAGTAATTATTTTACTTTTTATATTAAGTCATACCTAAGAGAACCAGACTAAATAAAAATCTCTAATGCCCCTTTTTTTTTTATCAAAGCAATTTAATTTTAATCTTGGTTTAATTAACTCTTCATCTTTTTCTAGCACAAGGAATTAAAAAAAGATGAAAAATCAGTTGAAACGTTAATTAAAAAGTTAGTTTACATTGGTAGAAACGGGCGTATAAGAGGAAAACATATCGAACAGCATGCATGTTTCTTCTTTTACATTCACGCCATTATATTAAATTCACTGAAAAAAAGCGCGATATATATTTTGAGTAAAAAAAAAAAAAATATTAGAGCCCGTAAATTAAAATTACCCTCATGACGATCACGGTTATAACAGCGAAGTAGATACTCGTTGGAACAACGGCGATTCCGCGTTACAGATAGTGCGGCGCCACTGCGAGAGTTATTTACCGTGTTTAAAGTGAGCAGCCGTCCCATTATGCGACGTACGAGTGCGCGAGCGCTCCACATACATAGTTGTACAGAGGAGATTGCGAGTCGCGCGGATAACAGCCACGTCCCGGTGAACAATAAGACGTAAAAAGGTGCGTAAGCGGTCCGGGGATCATCGCCATACGAAGGCAGAGCGAAGGTAAAGAGTCGAGCGAAACAAAAAGGATGGACAGAGAGAAAAAGAGGAGAAAAAAGAGAGAGAGAGAGAGAGAGAGAGAGAGAGAGAGAGAGAGAGAGAGAGAGAGAAAGAGAGCTAACTCGGAGCGAACGGCTGAGCTATCATTGCATCTCCTCATTACCATAACTAGTTCCTCCCCTTCGTCTCCGGCGTGCCCTCCTGGATCTCCTCCTCCGTTTCTTTCCCTCTCTCCCTTCGCTGTGTCCTCCTCTCCCCCCCCTCCCCCTCCCCACCCTCTTCTTTTCTCCCTTTCTGATCTCGGCCTCCATGCATCATTCCTGATACACATTTACGCACACAGTCCTCCAAGAAGGTTTGGAAGAGGGAGAAAGGTACGAGTCGGAAAGAGACGGAAGGAACGAAAAAGAGGAACCAAAGTTCTTCGGGAGGCCAAGTGCGGCAGCAGCGGTTGAAGGTCCAGAGATATGGACGTTCGCCTTATAAGATGAGACAGAGCTCGTGCGAGAGACGGAATGGGGGTGGAACGAGAGAAGGATGCACGATGCGAAATCTCCGGCTGGGCAGAAGTGCTTCGTACATCACGGTTTCGCCGTTGATTCGTTATTGCGATGCCGCTGTACGTAGATAACGTATGTACGATAAACATGACGAATGCTATAATTTAATACTCGCTACTGGAATATGTCACGGAAAATGATTAAAGCGCAAGGTAAAATTATTAGTACATACGCATGCATAAAAGTAAATTGGTGTTTTTATCGAAATCTAATAATAACGCGAATAAGTTTTTGCGACTGTCAGCTCTCCGCTCTTAATCTTTATTTAAATCGAAATGAAGATATATATATATTTATAGGGTATGCACAAAAATTTTCACTATATATGTAAGTATATTTACTTGCGCGTCGCGATAAATTGCCAAATTCGTAAATCATGATATACGTGTTTCCAGCGAAAATCACGGTGAATATATAGGTTTGCTGAGGTTTACTCTTATCTTTATGAATGAGGATTCATCGTCCGCCGTGCTTTTTCCTGCTGTTTCTTTTCTCGGGCTCCAGTTTCGTCTCACAAATGTTTGCTCCAAACAACGCGACGAACAAAGACAAATAATGTCTTACGGCCCTCCATCTCACAACTTACAATTTTATAATTACATATTATTACGTTCTTGTTCTTGACGTAAGAAAATGTAAAAACAAAATATGAAGAGATTAGAAAGGGCATATATAAGAGTCAGTTATAAAAATCGTACAACGAATTATTACATCAAATATATTATGCTCTGTGAATTAAATATAAATAATAATTATTACATGTTTTGACTTCCCGACTTTGGGCCATCTTCGAATATTCGGTTCAACGCAGTAATATTGAGTTAACTGCGTTGAATCGAATATCGGAAGCTCTTCATATTGTTTTTGTCGTTAAGAGTCCTTTGTGTTATTTAAAAATGTTTTATTTCAAAATGTAAGAACGAGAGATTCTTTGAGAAAATGGAAATACACCGATTAAATTGATGAAAAAAATTTCTTTTTTGTCAACAATTTCACAGGAATAATAAATTTAAAAAAGATGAAACAAATATAGGGGGAATGTTCCGTCACATGCTACGCGAAAGCATGGAATTGTCCCTCCAAATTCACGTTTTGTACGGTTGGCTTAAAGTGACAACTTCTTTCCCGTCTTTATAATGGAATTAGATTATGAAGCGAATATTTTGACAGGCAAGAACAAGTAGGGAAAACTGACCAGGTGAAAAGATTCGCGCGAGATTGCTGGTTGGCTGCAACCGCAACAACAGCAGCTACAGCTGTACTCCAAGATATGGACATTTGCCTTATAAAATGAGACAGAGCCTGGAGGGTAGGCAGAGAAGCGAGGGAAGGGTTGGGAGCGATGAGAGTCGTGATGCAGACAGCGCGCACATTCCGCCTAACTTGCACATCTACAACGAAGTGTTCCTCGTGTTCCTCGCGAACAATACGTTCAATTAAGAACTTTAAATTTCTTCCCTGTGTTAACTTTGTCAAACTACACTAAGACCTTAATGCTTCATTTCTGTTTATTTTGTTTGTTTTTGTCTCGATTTTATCTTATTCTATTATTAAACATTTCTACCAACGAAACTCCATCTCGCTTACATCACGCTTTCCTTTCGCTTCTCTTTTATTCAATTGTACTATCTTTATAAATTGCAGCAGTACACTACCGTATATGCTTAATACTATTTCATTATTTGTAGCCGTTCATATATTTTCGTATCAGAATTATTTTGGTTATTGCTTTAACATCCCGTTCCTAACTCGTTCTAGTTTCCAAAAAGCTATCAAACGTTTTCATTAATTTTAGCTATCGTTAAAATTGAAATTTGATTTCTGAATCCATAGTAAAGTTTGAAATTAATTGAAATTAATTGTTTCAAGCAGATCTTGTTTTATTTCGGGCTCCGAATCAAAATTGTACGTACATTTTCACGTTTCTCCTTTGCTTGTTCAAAAATATCTATGTTATTAAGGCTACATATTACAACTATCGAGTACATCCACGTGCAGGTATCTTCGATGATTATAAGGATGACTGGGATAATTGGTAGATAGAGGAAAAGGCAGAAATATAATACAGCTATTACGTTCTTCTGATCCTTAAAATTGCACGTTTATGTTTCACGGATGTCTATTATACTCATATTTTAAATGTTTCACGTTTACTCCAGTGCAATGATACAAAGTATTTATATAAATCATCACGCATCTTAAATTAAATAATCTTTCGAAAAAAAATTATATCTCAATATTAATTTTTGTATTCTCATAATTTCGATTAAAATAATATCTAAAATTAATCTTTTTTGTTTTTTTTCGAAAAAAAAAAGGTTTTTTGGCTTTTCTCAGAAGAATATAAAAATTGAGATTGCAACTTGTATATATAATTACGTAATTAACGTTTATTAGAACAAGAATGCGCTGTTTAAATCTCTGTGTGATGAGAGAATGAATCCATAATATTCTCATACATTCAAATTAATCACGCAACGTTGCAGACCGGCAGTTGGTGCGAGCAAAATGAGGAATCTCATCGTCAACCGGATCGCCATGCAGAGGCGTAAAAACGTGTCACGCACGCTTCACGCATGTGGAGGGCAAGAAGGAGGTAGCCGGTTTCTGAAATCTTGCCGCGGCGATCTCGTTCGCCAAGCGTTAACCTCGAAGTTACGTGGCGGCAGTTGTGCGTCCGAAAGGATAAAAAGAGAGCGAAAAGGAAAAAAAAAAGGGGGAACAAGAGAAGAGAATACACCGCGAGAGAAATATAATGAGCCGTACGTGACTTTAATAAGGGAACGAGGCGACTCGACCGGTTCCCCTAGTCTCCCGAGACGCAATCGCTACCGAGAAATATTATTTAATCTCGTCGCGGATTTAACGAGCATCGCTCATTAAGGGATTAATTAATGGAATTCGCTGCGCGAACGAAGGCTTCTGGGCGGAAGTTTGTTCGGGACGAAAATAATGGGGATCGTTGAAACTTCAAACGGCGGCGTATCTACACACGTTCTCACACGCCACAACTTCGGTGTATTCGAGCAAAGTATCCGTTTCGACTTGCGAAAGTTGTTCGTGTGAAGATTATAATGTACGTATATTAAGCTTTTACCTATCCGCATATCACGCCCTAATTCCCTTCAATCGCCATACGTTGTATATTATTAGACCAAGTTTGATATAGCCATAAGAGTTAAACTTAACTATACCGCGTAGAAATTTCTCTTACCTTTTATTTATACGCTGCTAGTTATACCTACGCAAATACGCAAAACTTCGTTACTAATAATTGAAGAATCTCACGATTCTCTTTCGGTGCGAGGAGAGAAAACGAGGAGGGAATCGCATCGCTTTTGAAGAGCGACCAACCATTTTTGCCTGACGCTCGAGAACGTATATACGGGGCTCTCGGGAATTTCGATACAATGCGAAAGTCGCAGAGGATGTGGGACGGCTCGAAGCCGGAGAAGAGAGGTAGCGGTAGTTCGAGGGGCAGGGAGGCGGCAGGAAAGGGTTGCACGAAGCCGTAGAGAGAAGAGGTAAAACTATACACGGCCTCGCCGTGGGCTGAGTCAGCCAAAGTCGACTTTACACTGGCGCTTGTTACAGCCGGAGATACGGGGGACGAGCAAGGATAAGAGGGACATAGGAGGACGTAGACGTAGAAGGGAGGACGGAAGAGAAGCGGGTGTGTCTCCGCAATCCTTCTCTATCCGCCGACTAAAACTCTAAGTCTCTATCTATCTGTTTCCTCGCGCTACAACGACATTTTCCTCTCCCTCTCGCCCGAGACTCGCCCTCCTCGTCGCCGATGTAAGCCAGTTTCGCCCCGAGGATTCGCTTCCTAAGCCGGGGCTCGTTAAGAGCTGGCAGATTTGATCCTTTGTACCGTCCCCGCTCTGGGGCCATCCGCTCGCACTCGCTCGTGGACCGACTCTCATTCGGTCTTACGGATAACGAGAAATAACGAAAACAATTATTAAGGATTTCCTCTGCGATGTTTGTGCGATCCAAGTGCGAAGAAAGTATCGCGAGAGAGGAAAAAAGAATAGAGAGAGAGAGAGAGAGAGAGAGAGAGAGAGAGAGAAGAAGAAGAAGAAGAAGAAGAAGAAGAAACAAATGTATGTCCTTTTACAGGGTTGGATTAAGTTCCAGGAGGGTTATGGATCGCGTGAGTGCAGAAGAGGATGATATCGTAAAAAGACGGATTAATCGTGGTGAACGCTTGAACCATCGTTTCTTGCGTGAACTCTCTCCTTGCCACCATGTAATAGCACGGCGCTACGATAGCTGCGATTAATTTCTTTTTGTCGCGACCAGCATCGTGGCCTCCAAAGTATCCGAGGAGCCTCGTCAGACACGGACGGTTCCGTAAGCGCCGGCTAAGATTTTCCTCAAGGACTTGGTGTAGCCTGGCTCTTTCTCTTCTTTTTCGAGAAGTACGACCGCAATTAATTCTCCATCCGTAGCGTTTTGATAAAACACCAACAGACATTACCGTCTAACAGGTTCACAGCTGAATGAAAAATTGTTTATGTTAAACTAATAAGAAATGTACGGCAATTACACTCAATATTATTTCGTGGTGTAATAATTGTTATTATAAACAACTCATGTGGATTTAGTACTGTGTCTGTTGGAATTTTTTACACTTTATTTTTTTATTTTCGCGCATTTTTGTTTATGTTCCAGTAGGTAGAATTACGAGCGGTATCTCTTCATTATCCTGTTATCGCGTAACTATATAAACTCTTTTTCCCCTTTTCATCTTCGTTCGCTCGGGATGATCGCACAGGATTGTCACAAATTCCCCGTCCTTAAAATAATTTTTCCCTCTCTAATTTCCATATAAAAATTTCATGATTTTTCCTGACTCCAATAATGCTACAAAAATTTTTTGCATTTTCGTCCTGATTTGGAAATTGTTAAGAGATCAATTCAACACACAGTGCAATATAAATTATTATCAATGTCGCTGAAACTCCGCTTGCATTTTTAACAATTAAATTGGCAGTATTCCAAAATCGCGTGGATGTGAAATACATGAAATTTCTCTTAAAGAGAGCCAAAATTTTGAATTTTTCGAAAAGCCTTACAAAATTCTCCGACTTTTCCCTTGATTTCCCTGACTTCCAGTTTTCTCGCTACCTTGTTGCAATAATATAAAGCAACGTTTAACGGGATATCAAGAGAAAACCGCGGTTTCTCGTCGCGCGAAGCAATACCGATCTCACCGGACCGGGCTGTCGCAACGAGTCTATCAATAACGATCCAAATAACTCGCGGTAATAATAGAGGGCGAGAGAAGATCGGGCTGACGGCACGGCACGATAAACGTCAGTCCCGGGCCACTTGAGCGATGTCGACACTCGCGTGGCTTCCCACACGCTAGCGTGAAAGCGACGGACAGCCGCTGACGGTATTTAAAGTGCTCACATCGACAAGTGCAACGGGCGCACTGCACCCACCGCCGCTGCTGCCGGGGGTTTCCTTCGATTATCGACGAGGAAACTTCACACGGCCTCCGTTTCCGTTTTCTCACGGAGCGGTTCGCTACTCGCCCTCGATTTCGCGGGCGTCTTCACCCGTATACATGCGCGATACTTGCTGTGTACACGGGAAGTATCAGTGAAATAGGAAAGTACTGTGATATTAAAAATAAAGATTTGATAAAACAAAATGACGAGAGACCACGCGTTCTCACGATTTTATACGATTTTCACAGCGAACTCTTCGAAATATGGTTTCCAAAGGATTACGGTGTCGAGCTGACCAAATT
>NW_017305767.1:1114351-1120475 GCF_001594115.1 Trachymyrmex septentrionalis | reverse complement strand
AAATTTAAAAAAAAAAAAAAAAAAAAAAAAAAAAAAAATCGGTAAAATAAAACTGGGGAATAACATCGAAACGCGATAAACGTTAACGTACCTATCTGGTATCTCACGATAGTAGAATAAAACCAAACCGTCAAATCATAAAATGACGTCGGCAATGGAACACGTATGTGAAAGAGATTATTGCTGACGCATCATCAGCAAAAAGCGCTCGCGGTGTAGTTATCGCGGAGCTCGTGTTACGTCGCGGCGTAGAAAGGCATATATTAAAGACCGGTTGTTGGCTCTTCTAGTCAATTTATATGGTAGTTAAGCTCATCACTGGAGAACCAATTACAATGTAGTATTCGCATTCAGAAAACGCGCTAGGATCTCTCCACCGGTAGTTAAGTCCGGGAGATGAGCACGGAACTACGTATTGATCATTCGTGTACCGCTCTCTTTCCTCGTAACTTGCTGCAGCGAATTAATTAAAATCGATTATTTCTCACACAATTCGACGATAATTACACATGCACAACTGAAATAGGAATGTAATGTAAAAAAGGATTAATTTTTCTTTTGGTTAAATCGATCACTCGCACCACTTGGATCAGTATAAGTATATATTGAAAAGGCTTTCATATAAAGTAACTGAATGCAGTGGCGTATTACAATCAACTTTAATAATAAAATAATACATGAATTTTCTGTTAACGTGACAATATTATTATTATTATTATTATTATTATTATTATTATTAAGCAGTTAATCGTTTAAAATTTATGCGTATACTTTTACATTTAACTCTGCCAATTCGTGGCATAACACAGCTTTAAGCGTGCACTAATCTAGCGTGGTAGAGGTAACCGAATTCGTTATTAAAATCTTCTTCGTTCCTTTAATAAAGCTGCCGTGACATACAAGTCAAATTTAATTATTCAATAGATTATAATTAATGCAAATTAGCTACCCTACGTGTGAACTAAAGTATTGTAAAACAAGGATTTGAATAATCGAATGTATTCCAATTACGAACTTGTCGTTATTAAATTTCCAGGTTGATTCCCGAATAGATGAGTTTCTGCTCGTGTTTCTACCGTGAGATTGAATGATGGTATTAAAAATTAAAAGGCGGCTGTCTTTATTTATCGCATTCGGCCATTAAAGGGACACCAAGGGCATGTACAGAGCCGAAAGACAAAGCCGGTGTATCGATAATTGGCTTAGCCGCAACACGATCGATGAGTCGGTACCGTCGTCGGAACAGCCAATAGAAGTTGAACCCAATTTGGCAGACCCCGGTAACTTTCCCTCGCCCACCACCGGCACATCGCCGTTTCGGCAAATCCTCCGTTCCGCTCGCAGAAACTTATTCCGCTGCGTCTAATTCCGAGTAATTGCGAATTAACGGCATCCGCCGCCGCTGTCTCGAGAGTAAAATATTACGGCCGATAGCCGTGATTCGCTCTCTCGCCATTTAGCTAACTGCCTGTCAATTTTCTCATCTAAACGATCTCTATCCCTTCTTCCTCAGCAACAACCCTCGGCGCGTTGCGAGGCAGCCGCACGAATCCAATCCTGTGGATACCAATTGGTGAAAGAAGAAAATTTATCGTTACACTTAAAACAGTCAGATATTCGAATTATGTTATTTCTTTCGAAGTAGGTAGAACGAATAAGCGCAACTTCCGGTCGGCATTATCCGGATGTATCAATATTCTCGTTTCGAAACTCCATGTATAGTACCGATACAGCATGGAATTTCGTGAAAACGTATTTTGTGTATTTACCGCGTCCGACTGTCCGCTGTTCTCCGATTTATCGATATCGTTCCAACGGTAACCGACGTCTCTCGCTTTAAATTGCCATAAAGCGACAATCAATTACAGTTACGTATCTCCGACGCTCGCGACCGTCGGATTGCTCCGTTTTGGCATAATCGCTGACGGTCGACGTTATTTATCGATAGATCGTATTTTACGGCTCAATAACTGCGCACACGACGCGAATTTGCATGCGTATCGGATCGCTTGTCATGGGCATATCAGCTCGCGATAACGGAGCGGCTGATATTTGAAGGGTTCGCGATTTTCGCGCGAAGCCTCTCGCGATATTAATCTGCACCCGCCGAATCGATCTTCCATTTCCTCTTCCCTTCTCGCTCTCCTTCTCTCTCTCTCTCTCTCTCTATCTTTCTCAGTAATTATTATTTTACGCGGGTCGCGCGCATTTGACTCGCCGGATGGATTCTGCAGAATAATCATGATAATTGAGCCAAATTATGTATGTCGGTATTATTTGCCGATGTATTAGGTTAGTCGATAACACGCGAATACATTTTTAATCGCATTTCGTCGATCGCACAAACTACTTTCCCGATAATTCTATATTAATGTGCGGAATGAAGTCACGCACATAAATGTTTCAACTATTTCGCAACACGGGAAAATTGTGCCGCTCCAAAGTGACCGTAATCGATAAATTCGTCAACGCCGCGGATTCGAAACAATATGCAAATTATTATGTAGCAAGTGTACTATTTTTTTATTTAATTATTGCCGCGATATATCGATACGATTATCATTTAATAATATTCTGCAGCAACGCAACTGTATCGATTTAAAATACAGGGGTCAATTCCTGGATTAACCTTTTCGTAGAAAATCTTATTTTCAACGAGCCATAATTATTTCTACGGTTTGTATTTTTTTTTCTTGTTTTTTTTTTTCTTTCCGTAAGAGCGCAACGTTTTGTTAAGTGCCTCGTTGCTTTATTTTCCTCTCGGCGCATGTGTAATCCATTAGCCGCGAAGACACTAAAAAACGCATGGTTCTTTTAGCGGTTTAAAAAAGGGAGTTAAAGAGTGGCAGAAGCAGTGTCGGTGCAAAACAACCATCTGCCACTTTCGAGGGAAGTCGCGAAGAAACGCTTCCGGCGTATTTGCAACACCGTCTCTCGTAAACGGCCACGAAAAAGAGACGTGCGCCGCTCGATCGAGGTTATTCATTTTCAGTCTAATAACGAATTCGGCATTTGAACTTTATCGGTGCCCGTCGCCAGTAAATCGAGATCAAGACCGAAAAGAGACACGAGAAACCAGAGGAAAAATGTGTTCTTATTAAAAAAATCATTAGACTGAAGATTGTAAATTGATTCAATAGTAGTGAACTATTTAAAAGTATAAATGCCATTCACAAAATCTCGTTTACAGTTCCAAATACTAAATTAAATATCAATATTTCGGAAATCGAGAACACGTGTACGATTTCGTTACGAGGTCAGCAAATACTTATCGTGTTCTTCGGAAAGATCAGAAGTTCATCAATTAATTAGCCAAATCGTCCAAAAAGCGAGTTATTTTCACGTCCCCAAAGAGAAGCAATCAATATCTCTTACACTCGATCATTTCAACTTTGCTGTCTGTTTTCAATACGACGATTCGGTGATAAAAGGACGGTAGTAAAAAAAAAAGGAACGGGGAGACGTCGTTAAATGATTTCTCCGGCGTTATATGTATACGGTAATCGAGAGATAATAATTCCGGTGGTATAATCCCAATACAGCCCTCGTTCACGCCTCGCGTATGAGAATTTCGACAGTATCGCCGTCGCCGATCGACAGGATCTTCTAACTTACCGGGAAATCAGCTCCCTTTCGTCCATCGAACCGATGGGTAATAAATGCCGATCTATATATCCACGAGACGAAGCACGATCTATCATCCGCGAGCTACAGACCTGTTCTCCTTCCCATCCTTTCTGATCTGCCCATTACTGGCTCACATTGTTTCTCGCGTGATTGCTTCTCAATCGGTCCAGCTGGACGATACAATCTTCTCCAAGTTCATCTCGCGAGCGTACATGCATCCCAACAATCGATAATGTCAATTGAAATATCGAAGTGAAACGACGGACTAATTGCATCTTTTTTTTCTTTTTTTCAGGAAAAGAAGTGATTTCTATTCGTATTGAATTTCTCAAATGCGAAACTTCACTTTCAAGTTCTCGTGTAAGAAATTATGCGCGGAATTATGCGCGTTTAACCTTTCAATTCAACCCTCTAATTGTCTATTGATTTACGTCAGTTACGTTGTGCAACGGCTATAGCGTTGCTATAAATATCCTAGATATACCTTACTAGGTAGAATAATAGGAGATATTACTTCTGATTAAGCACAATCGTTACCTCATGACGATCATCCGCCATTAAAGTTCCAAATAAAGCGTTCGGGTTATCTTGAAATGTATGCAATATTGATCGGCATGGCTGAACAATGAAGAAGACACGATTGAACGATTTTGTACTCAATTTTATATAATTGCACGTACGTTATCTTATGGAAAAGTACGGCCATATTCCACTCTCTGAAGAATCTCAATGGCGGGGGCTGGGAAGGCGTGTTCACTGCGTATGGTCACTGTAGCGTCACGAAACGTGTGCGGTTACCTCACATCTGATACTAATAGGCTACCCGACTGAATCAGCATCACAATGCGTCGGGAGATTCTCTCGATCATTAGTAAAACGAAACGAATAGAATAACGTTGCGGTCGCCAAAGTGATTCCGGCAATAGCATATATCGTGAGCGGGGACACGTTAGGGGGGGGACTTGGCAATGTTACGCCGACAAAAGGAAAGAGATGGACTCCGGGACTTGTCCCGGAATACCTTCCGGGCATACGGAGAGCGCGAGGCGAACCCCAGGAGTTCGTTCCGAGTGCCCCCCCCCCCCCCTCCCCTCCCCGCCGCCATTCCGAGTTCCGACCCGGTAAGCCACCACCCAGCGCGAACGCGAGGAGGATGGAATCAACTTGGCCGGAGGGCTCATCGTCGGTACGACGATCCTCAGCCGCCGCAATTTCGCGCATTCGCTCTGCCACGGATTTCCCTTCGCGAGGGACTCCGCGGAAGGAGCGAGCGAGAGGGAAATGATGATGCAGAAGGGTTCAAACGGTGCCGCGACAGCACTCGCGAGCGCGGTCGGGCTCACGCGCACGCACACGCGCACGTACGTGTACGTACGTACATCCCGTACACGCGCATAAACGTGACTGCATTTACGCTGAATCCTATTTGCCCCGGCTAAAATCGCATCGGGGAGAATCCCGTGGCAGGAGTGCCTTGGGAATAGCCTCCGCGCGGCGTAGTCATTCCACCCCGCTGCGCCGCTCTCTCTTCCCTCTGCTCTCTCCTCTCCCCCCCCGTTTCGCATCCCCCCCCCGCGGCTCTCTCTCCCCCCCCCCGCAATGGTGCATCGCCGCCGCGCCGTATGCAGATGCATCGTTAGCATTTTTACGCAAGGACGTCGCGCCGGCGGGCTTTTATCGTTTTTCTCGTTTTTCCTGCGTCGCGCACCCCCTGTCGCGCCGGCAAAAGGTGATTTAACCCTTCGCGCCCCGGCTGTTATCCGCGGGGAGTGGATAATGCAACGTAAACCAGGCGTCTGTAAACCAGGAGGCAGGTACACTAAAGACAGCAATTCTGCCAATATCGACCAATTGCGGTTGATTACGCTCGAAATTTTCGGGAGTGAAATTTCACTCCCGAAAATTTCGAATGTAGAGACCTCCTAAATACTAATCACTCTCTCTCTCTCTCTCTCTCTCTCTCTCTCTCTCTCTCTTCTGCTCATTGTACAATCGTGAAGGAGAAAGAGTTAGCAGGGCAGCAGTGTCGGGCAGGAGTGCGATCGAGAAAGGCACAGCTGATGAAATGTTCGTTGGAAAAAGTACGATCTGAAAAAAAGAGTTAAGTTCCGACTTTTTACGATCTAGGAAGTCCGACCAGAATTTCTTCGTCATACTAACCGCGAACTGGAACAAAGAGCGCACCTAACTACAGTTCGTTACTATAAGTTAAGATCCGGTAAAAAGCGATTGTGTCTAAGCAGCGCGGCGCTATAGATATGATCTACAAAGCGGTAACTACAGTCATCGACCAAGCACGTGAGGCGAGGTCTGATGTGTCAAGAGACACGTATTTGCAGATCCACCTATTTGCAGATTACACTATACGAGATTACGTATGCACGCTTATACCCCTTTGACCAGTACATACGATGTTTCCCAGTTACCTTTAACTGGGATATTACGCTCTACACGATTAACCGCGACAATGCGAGATATTGAAGAAGAAAAAAAAAAA
>NW_017305767.1:1109002-1114250 GCF_001594115.1 Trachymyrmex septentrionalis | reverse complement strand
GGGGGGCAGGGATGCGGCCGCGGGGGAAAACCGCGCGAGATATTTTAATAAAGCTGTCTGCGATTATTGCGCCGCCCACCCACCGTCCCCCCCTGACATGCCGCAAAATAATACGCGCGGAACCTAACGAATTAAACACCTCGCAATTGGACGCAATTATTTGGCCTCGTTGAAAATGCAATCTGCCGGCGCATTACGGAGGATTATGATTATGCGAATACGCGTGTGTGTGCGTGTGCGGGCCCGAGCAGCACTTGACGTAGAAATGCCGAATGCGCAATTCGCGCTTTATTTCGCGTTCGCTCATATATACGGATAATCCCACGAGTCTTCTATGATTTAGCGATATCTCCCTGTTGCGCCGACTTTATTAATTCATCCTGTTATTTGCTCTATCTCTCTCTCCCTCCCCCTTCCTTCCTCCTATTGTCCTCTTTCGTCTATTATTCCATGCGTATGAATTTCGCGAGTAGCGCACTGCGATATATATATTAGGTTGAGTATAAAGTCATCGCGTATTTTTTAGCTCAAAGTTGTATATACAATATCTTCGTCAATAATGAATGAAATTCAAATTTAAAAAAAGGGTTTTAAAGCTTGAAATCTCTACTTTTAAAAGCTTATCACATTTTTTAAGTTTATATGAGTTTGATAATTTTTACATACCAAAAACTACGAGCTGAAAAAGACGAAAAATTTTCTTCTCACTTTGTGGATTTGTAACGTGTCCAAAACGAATTTGAGAAAATTTTCGATTACCTATCGTGAAAGCTTGATACTTTCCCTACAAAATCGTTTTTTTTAAATATTCCTACGACTTTTGATTACTGAGTTATCGCGGATTAAATAAAAGAATTATTTTGACTTTAATTGCTCATAACTCCATTAAAAATTGTCGTATCGTATAATTTAAAAAAGAAATTTTTAAAACTGAAACTTTACTCTATTAAGATATATTTATATTGTTAGTAAGAAAGTAATTGCGGTTTTTACTGATAGATGTCTTTTAAAAAAACGCGATGACTTTTTACTTAACCTAATATATATATATATATATACGCATTACGAGCACTATCATTTATTCAGCAGTCAGCACTGGATGCACGTCTACGAGCTTTGCCAAAACAATCGACTATAGTTGAATAACGTCATATCCAGCCGAAAGAACACTTTCGATCTCGATATCTAATTGCAGAATCGCTCGAGTTTCATATTATTTTCACTCTTATATAGTGACGAGCTGCTGCTGCGCGAGAAGATCGTTCGTGATCTCCGCCAGAAGGCGAAATATATTTGAGCGTCGCGACGCGGGTAACCCAACCGCGGAAATTTCTCGCAGCGAACCGCGATTGGGTTCCGCGTTTCGCGCACGTAATACACATGGCATGCGCAATCAGAGTGATTTTGCTGGTTACACGCCAGTCGCTCGGCGTGGACAAACGCTCGGCCGGCCGATCTCTCTCGGCGCGGCATGCATATCGGATTGCAACGGGGCGTCGTTCTACGATGCGTATATACATCGCCCCCGCAAATGGCGGAATTAAAGTCGTGTATCGACCGGAGGGACGGGCGTATAAGAGACGAGTATAAGAAATCGAACGGAGTAGCAGTCGTCCGGCTGGTCCGGGATGCCCGCGGCTGGTCTGGTTCTAAGATTACGATCATAACGAAAAAGCTTCTCGCTCCCATTGGAGATGCCAGTCGTTCTCTCTTTCTCTCCTCTTTTCTCCGCCTCTACCTCGGCTCTCTCTCTCTCTCTCTCTCTCTCCTCTCTTTCGCAGCATATGAGAACGTCCGGCGACGCGGCCTGGCCTGGCATCGTACCGGGGCATTGCGCGGCGCACACGGCATGCATTATGGAACGAGCGGGCAACGATTCTGCCGGAAAAATTGCGGACACGCGAGACGGACGCGATCTGCAGCCCGACTATCTCCTCTCCATCTATCCCATCCACGGTGGAGCAGTGTTTCCCAATTTGTTACATGGCGACTGAATTCTTCGGAATACGTCATAGAGCGCCTCGTAATTGCGGTCGACTTCACCGCGGGAAGACACCGCGATATTTTTTTTTCTCTTTCCTAATACCCGTTTGCCTGCGTGCGTCGCATTTCATCGCAGTCCATGTATGTATGTATGTATGTCGTATACACGGAAAGAAACGGTTTTGCTGGAACGTCTAAAAATTTAGCTAGATATAGTTCTGAGAACAGTTTCCTCTTTGGACCGTCGAAATAATTATGATGCTCAAACTGGTGACTAGAGTATTGCAGTATTGTTATCAACGTTCCTTAACATTCCACGTTATTTTGACGATCCGACGAAATTGTTTCCAGATCTGTTCTGCATGCAGCTAAATTTTTAAACGCTTCTTTCCGTGTATTTATGCTCAATTCGTATGAATTACTGTACAATTACGATACGTACACCGAAAAAAAAAAATTTGTTCAACTAACTAAACGGATATTGTATACATATGTTGTAAAGAAACGATATGGAAACGGAAGTTATAAATTTCGGCAATACGCTTGCAAAACTTGTACGTTTTCGTACATCATTGACTGAAAATTTTATCTCATTTCTGTGTAATAATAGTAATGCGTATCTGAATTTAGATTACAATATCTTTCGCTAGAAATTCAATCGAATTCAATTTTCATAAAAGGCAAACCGATATTAAAGAGCACTCGCTAGCATATGCAAGCTACGAGAAACGATCGGAAATCAACAAATTAAATAAATAAATTCATGATACGAGGCTATAAATTAAGTTTCCCATTTTTATTTTATTTGGCATTCCGGGGAGCACCATTTGGGAAACACTGACGTAAAGATTCCTACGTAGATACCGATCTTATGCGTTACCCACCTAACCACTCTCAGTCGACCCTCGCGATACTCGTCGTGGAAGATTGCTTTCCTATATTCCGTCCTCCCGGTATGACTGCTTTCCATTTTGTAAGAGACGTCGGGAGGTCTCTATAATGTAAACGCGATGTGCCCAACGCTACCAATCACGATCGCATAAATATAAGCAGCCCATTTGTTGCGAAGAAGCGAATTCGCGGTTTTTAAATGAAGAGATGAACGAGAAGTCATACGTCTCGTCTTTCCTTATAAATTTCAATATCGTAGATGTTGTCACAAAATATTGTATCAATTAAATCTATTTCAAATTTTTATTGTATCACCTATACATGATAAATCGTACGTTCCATTAATATCTTTTTCCATCAAATATCTTTTATAATCAGAATGGATAAAATAGTAATCAAAGCGAAATCAAACTCCGTATCGTTAATACTTGATAATATATCTAAAATTTATATAATTATCGTATTTCTTTAAAGAAGATTATACAATTATCTTAATTATTTGTGTAGTAACAGAGATATATAATCGAGATAAATAGTAACCTGATGGATAATTGGATCTTCAAGTCAATAAAAACCTTTTTAACGTGCGCATTATATAATTACTACGGAAATTGTACGATAAGTAATAAGAATACGGTACGTTTCTTTTTCATATCTTCGCCTGAATAGCTTTATCACAATATTCTTTGACTTTATAAAAATCTATCTAGTACAACGCGTTATAATCCCGCTGAGAAATTTAATAACGCCACAGCATTACACGCTCGTACTGAAATAAAAATGGGCAGAGGGAGCATTTGCGGTGTTCCTTTGACGCCTAACATGCAACGAAAAGCCAAGCGCAAAGTAGCCGCTGATAAATCTATGCGGGAGGGGGATAACTGGGGAATAATGGCGAAGCGAAATGAATGTTTCGCGGCGTGGTCGGTAAAAATACGGTAAAAAAGCTTGTGCGACGCGACGAGAGCTTTCTCTCTCTCTCTCTCTCTCTCTCTCTCTCTCTCTCTCTCTCTCTCTCTTTTTCTCAGTTGATTCAGTTCGCTCGCCACACGAGAAGAGATATGGCGGGAGGGAGAATAGAAAGAAAAGAAAAAAAAAAGGAAGATGAAGAAGAAGCGACGCACCTCTATCCCCTCGGCCATATAGCAAAAGAACCGAGGCCAGAAACTGTCAACGGCTGCGTAACGCTGATGAAAGGGTGGATAGCGTGTAATCCCCGTCGCGTCCGGTCTATGAAGAAGGGACCCGAGTGTTCCCGAATGCGCGACTAACGACGTTTTAAATTTACAAAAAGAAAAGCGGCCGAAAATAACGCGCGGCCGGGGCTTGGCACGGAATTCTCGCGGGCCGTTCATGTGGAAATCGCGCGAACTAGATTACGCCCTGGCCCCTCTCCCGGAGAAGCTTTTCTCTCTTTGCCATGCCACGAACGCGCGTCGGCGTCCCTTTGTGAATGACGCCTTGTTATTCAAAGAACCATCACCGCCGGCACTCACGTCGCACATGCAACACGGTATTAACTCCGAACTATTACGGCGGCGTCGGAACTAACCGCAGTGCGGACAGCTCATGATATATCCGGGGGAAGTTTCGCTGGACCTCGGCCTCGCTATCGCGGAATTAAATAGCCAAGGGAGCTACGTGATCGTCGGGAATTTCTTTCTTTCATTCGGCTCAGCGGAGATGATAGATCGCGTTATCTATGATATCATCGATTCGATCTCGAGTGAGATCGTCCTAAGACCGTTAAAAAATATAATAATTTCACTTCCTTGTTTGTAACATTGGACTTTCTCGTTCATCAAAAAAGCCACGATTTTTTCGTCACGCGTGATTCATGTAATGGTTACAGATTGAATGTGCTCTGTGCGAAATTCACATGTCATTCATTTTTGAAAGGAGGAGAGAGACGAGAAGGAGAGAGAGAGAGAGAAAAAGAGAGAGACTGTATCAAATATCTGTCAGGGCTTGATTAGCTAACCGCGACCACACTTATGTAATAGTCGCGCGGATGCTCTTTATCGCGTTGAAGATGAACGGCATCGATGTTATGCGGGAACCGCGTTTTCGCGGAAAAATTACGTAAGGCAATCGCCTCCGCGGGCGAGTTCTCCATGTACCGAGTGTCGTGCAAAATGAGAAGAACGCGTAATGACAGGCTGCCGGCTTTAGTGGGCATGATTGATAACTATCCGATGCGCCGATCGAAACGGGAGAGCCATTACTTATCTCCCGAATGACTACCATTAAGCGCGTTCCATCGTCGATGTTGGCGTGCCAGGGCGGACTTTACAATATTCAAAGAGGGAACTCCACTCGATCAGTAGCACGGAAATAATTATTCTCGATTACTCTCGCCCTCCTCTCCCCCCCC
>NW_017305767.1:1105553-1108902 GCF_001594115.1 Trachymyrmex septentrionalis | reverse complement strand
CACCCCCCCCCCAGGCACTTTGCGTACACAAATAGGACGTTGGCGTGGTTGATTTAAATATCAGTGGGCTTCAATGTGAATGCTCTATGCGGTAACAATTTCCATTTGTAGCTCTCTGTGTGTCCGAAACAGAAATCAACAGCATAGGAACGGTATATAGGAATGTAGGTAATTTCTATTAAAGTGATATAAATTGTGTAGCGAATGATAAATTTCGTATCGGCGGCCTTGTTAAAAAATTATTTTTAATAAACGAAAAAAAAAAAACTGTAGTCCTTTAACGGATTAATTTTTAAAAGTGTAAATTTATGAATAAAATCATATTTTTGTTTTTTTACGCATTTTAAATAATTCTTTATTTCGACAGAAATTTAATTTCCGTTATTTTATTAAACTAATATATTCCATGTTAAAACTTCAAAAGCTGCGGAATGGTTGTTTTTTTTTTTTTCATACGATTTCTCATCAGAGATGCTGCACCGGATTGCTATGTTTTTAGACACACTTGATGTAGATTGGATCATCGGTTTTTTTTTTTTTTTTTTCCCCCGAATCGTGACGCGCGAGAGTGCACATCTATTCTTTAGTACAGCCACGCGAGATGAAAGAAGAATGAGACCGTGCTGGTGACCGTAAGAAATCAGATATTACCTGATACACGGATATAATAAAAGGATACTCACCTGAAGGTGAACCTGACCATTGTTATCAACCCATCCAATGACCATGTCAGCCCCGGCGCGGCCATCGTCCTTCGTGAAACCGAGCCCGACGTAGCCGAGGGTCTTCACCTGGATCTCGAATGTAACGTCCTTCTCATCGGGCGTCCAGAGCACCAAGAAATTGTTGTCCAGGACAGCACTGTGCTTCCATTCGACGGAGACGACGCCGTTGATGACGAGCAAAAGAAGGAATGTACCGACCGCAGTCTTCATCTTTCCGTGCGGTGTGCTGCTCAAAACATCTGAAACAGGAGCGATGCATACCTGAAGCATACTGTCTTATTTACGGAGGTAATTTATGCTACTTAGAGATGTAATCCGCTTAATGGATAAGAGAACGAGGAATAATGTTTATTCACATAATGTATTCCGCATATTACGAGGCAAGATACTCTCCGAGTTTCGCCAAATGCGGAATTTCATACAAAATTAAACGATTACGGATGACGTTCGCTGCATCATTAACAATAATATAAACTGAAATTATTAAACATGATTTACCGTTTGATAAAAAGACATGCTGCTCGTTTAAAGCTTTTATCGTTTAAAGCATTATATATATATATATATATATAAAATGAAAAGTTTAATAAATCTCTACTGTAAAATATAATTTTGTATCATTAAACGTTTTCGAGAAATAGCACGGTAATACAATAAAATGCTAAATGTAGAGAAACAATGTATACGGTGCAGTTGGTTGCATTTTCAAAGATAACAGAACCGTTGAACTTTCAAATGAGTGCAATATTGAACGTGTGGATATTTTTCTTTGCTATTGCAATAGTTGTGTGCTTCGTGTCATCGTTATTGCCCATTACTTACGCAACGAACGGTTTCGGAGATATCAGCTGTGTTTAAACCGCTGAAATGATCACTGGTGCATGCTGTGTATTTGCGCATCTTGCACACAGCCCTTGCTTTCTCACATAACTCGCACGATAGTCGTACGCATCGTGTTTTATCGTCCTTAAGCACAGGTAATGTAGCAGCCATTTACGCTTGCGCTCTGCTTGACGCTCCGTTTCAACCTCTTTGCGGTTCACTTCGTTCGTTTTTCACGCAAAAATACCGTACATCGCGCCAGACGGAAAATAGGACTGCTTAAATTAGTCTTGTACAAAGATACGTTTCAAAGCTATATTTCAAATTCTGTCTCGTGTAAAAAAAATCATTTTCTGCTGTGTCTAAATTTGTATACACGGGAAGAACGATTTTGTTGAAATATCTCAAATTACTGGATACAGATCTGAAAGTAATATTATTGGAAACCATCCAAAATAATGTTGGAAACTAAAAAATAATGAGCAATGTGCGGCAAAAAAATTTTGATATTCTAGCAGTTAAAATTTCCAATAAAATTACTTTGACGATCGAGCAAAATTATTTTTAGGATCTGTATCCAGCATAATTTTGGCTCTTTCGATAAAATCGCCCTTTCCGATGTATGTATTACATATTTACACTTACATATATAAACACATATATAATATTATTTCGATTAAATACAATAAACTTAAATAACATTATTAAATGCAGTATATTTTTTGAGACCGTAAAGTGAATAAATTCCGATAAATCGGAAATAAAGATATTCTAAACGGACAAGCCGGATCTTTAATGTTTGAATAATTTCGTGTAAATTTATATATTATCCAATACTGTAAATTACTGAATTTAACTTTCAGTTTTCAAATGCAATCCTAACAAAACTGGAGCAGTGATATTACAAACTAAAATGGACGGGTAATTAATCATATTAATGCTCACAGATATATCTCTAGAAGACATTAATAAATAACATTATCATACACAATGAATCGAAAACATCAATAAAAAATGTATATAGCGCTTATTGTAAAATATTACGATCGTTACTCGAATCTCGTATCAAGAGCGTATCAAGTAAAATATGCGGAATGATCGGAAATCTCGTTTCCACGTCTCGTAAATCTCGTCGATTTTCATGAAGAATTTTCGTGAGCGAAATATTAAGAACGCGTGTATTAAAACACCATTAAAAAGAGAAGTATCAACGGTATTACGACGTCCAACTCGTTTTAACCGTCAACCGGAGTAATGCTTATATTCATAGCGCGGAAACATATCCAACCGGAGTAAGCCGTCTGCCTCGTTTTCCCAAGCAGAAATACTCATAAATAACGATCAACGTCACGATTAATTTATCCTCACGCCGGCGCGCGGTGGTCGCTGCTCGCTATTGCATTTTCAAGAATCAGACAGGGCAAGCTTAATGGACCGCCATTCAACGTAGACATTATCGCCGATTCCCCGATAAAAATACTATTGACCTCTTTATCGGCGATAACGCTTTTGTTTCTTCGGGCATAACGACGGACACGAGGCGGAGCAACGAGGGAGAGAGAGCTTCGAGGGGGAAACGCGAGAAAATTAAGTTTCCGGCGGAATGAATCCGCGAACAAAGAGAATTTCTCGTTTTACCGCGCGCGTGTCTCGAAAAAAAGGATGGGCCCGGATTGAGGTCGGCGGGATAGCCGCGCTCACCGTTTATTTTGCATTTTCAGCAATCAGGCACGTTCCACGGGGGGGAAGGAGGGGGCGGGGCGGGGAGGCGGGGGAGGGGGGGGCAAGGCAATTTGGACCTG